>NW_016107523.1:2219396-2263390 GCF_001604975.1 Cebus imitator | reverse complement strand
CTCACTCTTGTTGCCCAGGCTGGAGTGCAATGGCAGGATCTCAGTTCACTGCAACCTCCACCTCCCAGGCTCCAGCAATTCTCCTGCCTCAGCCTCCTGAGTAGTTGGGATTACAGCCACATGTCACCACGCCCAGCTAATTTTTTTTGTATTTTTAGTAGAAACGGGATTTCACTATGTTGGCCAGGCTGGTCTCGAACTCCTGACCTCAGGCAATCCGCCTGCCTGGGCCTCCCAAAGTGCTAGAATTACAGGCATGAGCCACTGCACCCAGCCTGCTTTCTAAGATTAGCATTTGGTTTCATTGATTTTTCTTCCTTCTCCTTCTTTCTATTTTATTGACTTGTGCTCTAATCTCCATTATTTCCTTCCTTCTGCTTGCTCAGAGTTTACATGTTCTTCTATTTTAGTTTTTATGGTGAAAGTTTGAGTTAATGATTTGAGAACTTTATTCTTTTATAAAATAGGTATTTAAAACTAGAAGTTTCCCTTTAAGCACTGCTTTAGTTACATCCTATAAATCTTGACATGTTATGCTTTCATTTTTATTCAGTTCAAAATGTTTTATAATTTCCTATGTGATTTATTTTTTGGCCCATGGATTATTTGGAAGTTGTCGAATTTCAAAATATTTTGTTATCTCCCAAATTTCCTTCTGTTGTTGAATTCCAATTTAATTCTGACATATTAAGGGAACATAATTTTTACGAATTCAAACCTTTTAAGTATATTGAGATTTGTTTTATGACCTAGCATAGAATCTGTCCCAGAGAAAATTTCATGCACACTATAAAATAATATATACTCTACTTTCATTTGGTGGAGTGTCTGATAAATGTTAGTTAGGTCAAGTTTGTTAATAGTCTTGGTGATTTCTTCTATATTGTTGCTATTTTCCTGTCTGATTGGTCTGCCAGCTACTGAGAGTAGGGTTTGAAGTCTCCAATAATTATTGTTGAATTATCTAGTTCTTTGAATTCTGTCAATTTCTGCATCATAAAATTTGGGACTCTCCTATTAATTATATATGTCTATAATTTTTATATTTTCTGCTTAATTGACCCCTTCTATAATTATAAATTCCCTGTTTTTCTCTAGTTACATATTTTATCTTAAAGTCTATTTTGTCTGATATTAGTATTATCACTCCATTTTTATATGGAAACAATTTGCATGGTATATCTTTATTCTTTCAAATTATAAGGTTTTGGCTCTAACACATTTCTCATTTAAACAAATTATTGTTGAATATTTTAAATAATCCTTTCTGAAATCTCTGCCTATAATTGGAGTGGTTAGTTCACTCCCATTTACTGTAACTATTGACATGTAGGTTGAATATCCCATATCCAAAATACCTGGGACTGGAAATGTTTCGGATTTTGGATTTCTTCAGATTTTGTAATATTTGCAGATACCTAATGAGGTATCTTAGAGATAGGATCCAACTTTAAACACACATACATTTATATTTTATATATATACAACCTGAAGGTAATTTTACAAAGTATTTTAAATAATTTTGTGCAGGAAACAAAGTTTTGGCTGTGTTTTGGCTGTGACTCATTATAGGAGGTCAGGTGTGGAATTTTCCACTTGTGGTATTATATCAACCTTTAGAAAGTTCCAGATTTGGGAGCATTTCAAATTTCATATTTTTTAAATGGGAATTCTCAATCGTTAGTTACATTTACATGTGCCATATTGCATTTTTCACATCTTTTTCATATCTTTTTTGTTCCTGTTTCTCCTTTACTGCACTGTCTTGTTAAATAGTTATTTTTAGTGTATGATTTTACATTGTTTTTAACTATTTATTTTCTTAGTGCTTGCTCTAAAGATTACATAAGCAACTTAATTATCATAATTTACTTAAGTTCGAGCTAATTTAACAGTGTAAGAAATTTTTCTCTGCCAAGCTCCATTTTTGCTCCTCCTGCTTTTTGCTGTTACTGTCATATTACATCTATATATGTTATAAACATGATAACACAATGTTAAAATTTTTATGCAATCTTAGGTCTTTTTAAAAAGTTAATGGAAAATATATATCTATATTTATATAGTCTTTTATATTTATATATTTATCAGTTCTGTGACTCTTTATCACCTCATATGGATTCGAGTTACTGAATATCATTTCTTTTTAGACTGAATGACTTCATTTAGTTTTCCTTGTAAATCATGTAAGCTAGCAAGAAATATTCTCATTCTCAACGTGGTAATATCTTTATTTTACCTGTGTTTTTGAAGGATAGTTTTGTTTTATATGGAATTCTTGGTTGGCAATTTTGTGTTCTTTCAGTAGTTGGAATATGTCATTCCAATACCTCTGGCCTCTATTGTTCATGAGAAATTAACGGTCAATCATGTGTTCCCTGTACATGAGTCACTTTTTCTGGTTGTTTTAAAGACTTTTCCATTTGTCTTTCAATAATTTCAATTGAAACTATTTCAATAGTTTGAATCTGATGTTTGGGGTATTGATCTCTTTGTGTTTATTCTATTTGGGGCTTGTTGTGCTTCATCATATTTGCGAAGTATTTGGTCATTATTTCTTCAAATAATTTTTCTGCCTCTGTCATATTCTCTTTTTTTCTGGAACTTTTGTAACATCTACACTGATACACTCAATGTTTTGAGACAAGTCTATAAATCATGTTCATTTTTTTATACTATTTTTCTCTTATCCTCAGATTGGGTAATTTTTACTTGTTTTCAAATTTACTGATTTGTTTTTTCTGTCATATTATCTGCTGCTCTTGAGCCCCATTAGTGATTTTTAAAATTTTGGCTATTCAGCTTTCCAATTGTAGAATTTTCATTTGATTCTTTTTTATAGTGTGTATCTTTTTTTTGAGATTCTCTGTTGGTAGTTATTGTTATCATACTTTCATTTAATTATTTAAACATGCTTTTCTATAGTTGTTTGAAGGTATTTATAGTATGAGCGCTTAAGTCTCTATCTGCTAATATCTGGGCCAACTCAGAGACAACTTTTATTGACTGCTTTTCCTCCATGAAAATGGGTCACAGTTCCCTGTCTCTTTGAATGTATCATCATTTTTTTCTTGAAAATTTGACATTTTAAATAACCTATTAAAATAGCACCAAATTCTGATGTTCCTTCTTATGCCCAGAGTTTTTAAACTGAGGTTTTAATAACTTGCCTAGATGAAATCTATGGAATCTGTTTCCCCAAGGTTTGTGGTTGTTGACATTCTTTCCCCATCAAACAACAGAAACAAACTTTATGCCTAATTTCCTACAGGTAAGCATAGCTTAATTTGCATTAGTCAATAGTTGGTCAGCAATTCATCTTAAATACCTCAAGGCGGTAAGACTTCCAAATTTTGCTAAAGGTTTTTTATATGTGTTAGAAGGTATATTCAACATACAGGCACATTTAAAGTTTTCATAAAGGAGACACAAGGAGTCCTTATTGAGGCCCATTACGGCTGCCTTATTTTGCAGATACGCTAGTTAAATTAAATTTCTGGCCAGTTTGCCAAACAGTTTGTTTGTTCCAATCAAGGCTGCATCTTTAGGCCAGCTGAGTTGCTGTTTCGCCTTTTTGTTTGCCACCTAGGACTCCGCTGTTACTGACAATGCTTCTGGATATAGAGTTTTAAACTTGTGCTTCAAATAAAATCAGTCCCTGTGGTGATAAAGCTGCTGATTTCCATGGCTTTTTCTACCTTAATAGAACTAACATGCTTGACCAAGCTGGGAGCGGGGAGTGGGAGTAATATAGACAAATACACCTTAGGTTCATATTGTTCATATACAAAATTTAGTACTCTTTATCAATAATCAATTTGGCATATGCCATTGGTTGATATCCAGGGTCATAAAATGTGTTGTCCAGTGTGTCCCATTTTATCGATTCTTGGGGAGATTTGTCAAGCCACTCACTTTATCACCTCCAGAAGTCATGTCCCCAGACACTAACTTCTAAGCACCTACTCATGTGCTAGGCATAGACGTAGCCAATCTATTTACATTATCTTTTACTCTTACAACAACTCTATAAATATGTATTATTATGTTTATTTTTGAATGAGTAAAATGAAGTTCAGATAATTTAACTAGTTGGCACAAGAGAAAAGAGAACAAATTAAAAATATAAACACAAAGATACCACGTTACGTACCTCCAAAGGTAATAAGCACAAGTGGGAACACAAGTGATTATTACCCAGCATTTAATTGCCAGGTTTATTTAATGGCCAACCTGAAGTCCAAGTACCCTGATTTTCTACTGTCTAGCGTAAAGGTTAATTACCAAGAAAACACCAAATAAATCAGTAGGAGAAACAGGCTGTTTTTGTCATGGATAGACTCTAATCATTAAAAAACAGTCATTATATTGGTTCATAAAGTTAGATTTGATTCACACACGTAATTCTAGTAAAATCCAGGGTCCCACATGACCCATATTCATTAAAGGGTTACACCAACAGAGACACTGACCAGCAAAAATAGATCGCTGAAAAATAATTATAATTTTCTTTTAAATTTTGAAATTAATATAGGGAACTCATCTACAAGTTACAGAACATTCTAGAACTTTCATTTTTTCTCATCCTCACTTTTTTCATACCTATCGAGTTCTTCACAATCTTTCAACCTCTGAAACACTCCACAAACCATATCCACATTCAGAAATCCTTTTGTTCTTTTTATTGCATAAATGTTACTTTTCTAGATAATTTTCTTTTATACGATCATCATTTTCCCTTCAGTATTTTTCAAATTCCACACAATTTAAAATTTACAGGATGAATGGATAAAGAAATGGTGTTATATATATACTATGGAATATTATTCAGCCATAAAAAGGATGAAATCCTGTCATTTGCAGCAACATGGATAGAACTGGAGGTAATAATTTTAAGTAAAATAAACCAGGCACAGAAAGACAAATATTGTGTATTCTCACTTATATGTGGGAGCCAAAACCATGGATCTCATGAAAATAGAGAGTACCTTGGTGGTTACCAGAGGTCACAAATAGAAGTGGGGAGGGGGTAAAGGGGAAAAATAATATAAATGTACTTACTACCACTGAACTGTATTCTTAAAAATGGTAAAGCTATATTTACCTTTATTTATATAGAGGTGTATTTTACCTCAATAAAAATAAATTTTAAAAATTCAGGCCAATCATAATGGTTTATGCCTGTAGTCCCAGCACTTTGGGAGGCTGAGGTGGGCAGATCAATTGACCTAAGGCATTCAAGACCAGGTGGGCAACATAATGAAACCCTGTCTGTCTCTACCAAAAAAAAAAAAAAAAAATAGCTGGGTGTAGTAGCCCATGCCTGTGGTCCCAGCTACTCAGGAGACTGAGGTGGGAGGATCACTTGAACCTGGGAGGTTGAGGCTGCAGTGAACTGTGATCACGCCACTGTATTCCGACCTAGGTGGCAGAGCCAGATCCCATCTCAAAAAAATGTTCATAAAAGCATATCAAATATAGTACTTTCCTTAGACATAAGAGGAAGCACATATCTAAGAACACACAGGCTTGAAGGTGTTAAATTGGCAGAGGAAGAATCATAAATGTACTGGGGAACATTCACTTGCTTATTTGTCCTACCCCATCATCATTATTAGCTGCTTTGTTCACATAGCTAGATATGGTCACATGTAACAATAAGGGAAAAGGCACAGATTTGGGTCTAAATCACTGACTTTTAGTTATCAATCCTTCTATAACTTTGGTTAGCCTTGGACTTATATCTTAATTTTTTGAGCTGTAATTTGATAGTTTGTAACATGCTCTTAAGAATACTGCCATGCTATGCTTATCATCTCAAAGAGTCAGGTGAGATGATGGACATATAAAATCTCTATAACTAAGATATTGTGACAGTTAAGTGGGAAACATTTGTAAAACTCTTACCAAAGTCCCTTTCATAGAGAAAATACCCAAAATTTAGTGTCATTAATACTAGCTGTTACAACTTCCAAGTTTATAGTTTAGGTACATGAATAGATAGTGATACTACCCACAGTAGATTTGGGGGAGGAATATAACATGATGAGTTTTGGATATGCTGATTTTGAGATGGTTTTGAGACACAGGAGAGGAAATGCTCCATTTGAAGCTAGATATGTAGATCTAATTTGAAACTATTTATTGGGCCAAATATTAGACTTAGGGTATAAAATGAAATAGGTGACTTCGGTAGAGACTGCTTAACTGCTTACCGCATGATCCATTCTATTACATTTCAAATGTCCATTGCAGTGTGGCATCGTCACAAGAATAAATTCTGACCAATGATATATAAGCTAAAGTGTTACATAGATCTTCCATGAATTCCCTTTAAAAGGTTAGAGGTATCCCTTTTTTCTCCAGTTCCTACATCTTGCAGCCTGAAAAGCAGCTGTGATGGATAGAAATCTGATAGTTATCTTAGTCCATGACTGCAAGGACCACACCAAAGAATGGTAGAACTGTGAGACAGAAGGGATCTGGGTCTTCAACATCATAGAGCAATGATACCAACCTTGGATTACCTACTGGCAGATTCTTTCTACATGAAGATGAATACATTTCTACCTTGTTTCAGTTACTATAGTTCTTTTTGAATCTCTCTAGATTTCATTCTAATTGATACAGTGAAAGCTACACTTGTTGCTATGGATAACAATCAGGGAAACTGTATAGAATGAGAAGAAGAGAGGGTTCAGAACATGTCCCGGAGAGACATCAGGATGTTAGTTGCAGGTAAAGCAAGCACTGTCATCCATATAGTAAGGAATTACATAGAGAGTAAAAACAAAGTCAGAAGTACTGACATGGAAGACAGATAGGACCAAGCGCTAATACAGAAAGTGTTCAGTTGATGTCACAAGGCCTACAGATAATAGGACTAAGATATGTCCAGTGCATTGAACTATAAGAAATCATTGGCATTCTTGGCAATAATGGTTTCTGAGCAGTGATTTGGATTAAAAGCAAAAGCGAGAGAGGGGAGGGAGATGTGATAATAGAGAATGTGTGTTTAAGTAACAGTGACTATGAAGAAGATTCAAATGGGAATAATAACTAGAAAGGGGAAGTAAGAGACATTTGTTAACTTTGGTTGCCCACAGTCTGAACACTCTGATTATGTGGAAAAAAAATCCCCAAATAAGAATGGAATCTGATGGGAGAAGTTCAGTTTTTGAATCTGGAATGAGTGACAGAATTATAAGGCACTATCTAGAATTCTTTCTAGTAGCAATGACATTTTTCACGCAGTGTCTGCAATGGTAGAGTGGACCATGACAACATTCAGATCTAGTGTACGGGGACCAGATGTCACGGCACATGCTTGCAATCCCAGGACTTTGGGAGGCTAAGATAGTGGATCGCTTGAGTTCAAGAGTTCAAAACTGAATCTAGGGTATGACTTGAATTATAGTTCTTGGAGCTGAGCCTCTTTTTTTGGGTTCTGACCATTTTGAACTGGTTTTCTATCTCTTTGTTTAGGAATAGGAACAGGTCTGTATCTTTCTCCTAAAGTCCATTTTGGTTTATTTCAACAAAATTCTGTTATTCACAGATATGAATCCTGACAAGTACAGTGGAATACATTTGGAAAGGAGTGTTTAAATATATCTATGTTTTAATCTAGGAACTAGTAACATTCACCTGATCAGGGATAGAGAGGCAGTAGAAAAAGGGTAAAGACATGCTTGTGTTTATGTGCATTCAGGAGAGAGAATAATTAATTGGGACAAGGTTCCTGTGAAATAAGAGATAAGGCATTCTGCTGAAAATAAGGATTGTTATATATTCACCATCGTAATGGTAAATGAGAAATTGTTAGATTGGCAACTTACACAAATGTAGTACTTTCCATTTTACAAAGAAATATTAAAGAAAACATGATAATAGACTTATTATACATATCTAAGATATCCATTAATTATATTAAACCAAGGGAAGGAATCAATAAAATAATCAACACATTTTTCTCTTAGGAGTTTGGGTTTTCTTTTGCAAATGAAGCTAGGTCACTTACCTGTGGATAGCGCATTCCTTTTTTGGAAGGTTACGGTTTGTGATTCTAACATAAAAAACACTTTGTAAATGAGTGCTTCTAATTATGAAATATGTCACATATTTTTGAGGGTAAACTATTCAAGTTTCTTTGTAACAAAGAAAATAAATGCATAATGCCATTTGGCCCGGGTTTTTTTTGTTTTTGTTTTTGTTTTTTTGTATGTTTTTTTAATGGTACAGTCTTGGTGCAGCTGCTGTTAGGTCAAATGGACAGATAGACTTTAAATGCAATAAGCTTAAAGGGAGAGTGAATTTATAGGAATGCAAGTTAAGGGGTCCAACCAGGGCATGTATTTTTTGTGTTTATTTTTCATGTTATGGGCTCTATAGCTACCCTTATATTGACTATTTGCAGTATAGTCAAATAAATGCTGTAGTCATACTTTAAATATGCATATAGACATCTACTCATTCCCTAGGGTGTCCCAAATAAAAAGGGCTCATTTCTGATTGGCAATCTGCAGGATGAAATCTTTGAACTTCTTTTTCTCTATGTTGTGATAGGTTTTTCCTGATTTATCCCAAATATTTTGTTTGCCAACCCTTCTGATTTGTGATAGTTTATAGCAGTACTCTGTGGCCCCATAAAGATCACCCATATTACTTTGGTTCATTTGTCACTACTAGTGCTCATATGCCACATTGGCTTCCTGATACCTGAACTCCTTTCCCAAGCAGTGATTAATGGTTACTGTGTACCCTGGGAATTCTGTTTTGTTTACTGGTTAGCAAATTAATGACTTGAGAAATGTATTGTACAGAGAAGCAGTTAGTTGAATGGAAATTGCTACCATCTCTACATTGAGAACAAAATGGCTTAGTGTCTTTTGCCCTTGTCTTCCCCCTGATGTTTAGACTTACATATTCAAACGTATATTTTCTGATTACCTTATTTTAAATGTTCCACGAGCCCATTAAGACTATTATATCCAAAGTTGAAATCTGTATGTCTGATTTGCTTTCCTTTTTCCATCTGGTTATTATCCTTTGTATTTCCTATGCTAACAGCATTCCATTCAGCCAGTTCCCCAAGCAAACAAACAAACAAACAAACAAAAAACCTGGAAAAGAGATCATCTTAGAATTGTCCCTTCATTCCCCTCATCATCCCATCTAATTAATAAGTTGTTCCACTGTCATCAAATATTTCATGAATCTGCCTCATTTCTGTAATTCTATTCTGCTCACTCACTGTCTCTAACTTAAGCCACCCTGTCACCAGTTTTACTCTCTTTATTTCACTCTGAACTCAACTATCAAAGGGGCATATAAGGATGCAAATATAAAGCATATAAAAACTTCCCAACATATATAAAGAAAGCTCATCATCACTGGTCATTAGAGAAATGCAAATCAAAACCACAATGAGATACCATCTCATGCCAGTTAGAATGGTGATCATTAAAATATCAGGAGACAACAGATGCTGGAGAAAATGTGGAGAAATAGGAACACTTTTACACTGTCGGTGGGAGTGTAAATTAGTTCAACCATTGTGGAAAACAGTGTGGTGATTTCTCAAGGATCTAGCACTAGAAATAGCATTTGACCCAGCAATCCCATTACTGGGTATGTACCCAAAGGATTATAAATCATTCTGTTATAAAGACACATGCACAGGTATGTTTATTGTGGCACTGTTTACAATAGCAAAGACTTGGAACCAACCCAAATGCCCATCAATGATAGACTGGATAAAGAAAATGTGGCACATATACACCATGGAATACTACGCAGCCATAAAAAAAGGATGAGTTAATGTCCTTTGCAGGAACATGGATGAAAGTGGAAACGATCATTCTCAGCAAACTAACACAAGAATAGAAAACCAAACACCACATGTTCTCACTATAAGTGGGAGTTGAAAAATGAGATCACATGGATACAAGGAAGGGAACATCACACACCAGGGACTGTTGGGGAGTAGGGGGATAGGGTAGGGATAGCATTAGTAGAAAAACCTAATGTAAATGATGGGGTGATGAATGCAGCAAACCACCATGGCATGTGTATAACTATGTAACAAACCTGCATGTTTTGCACATGTACTCCAGAACTTAAAGTATAATTTAAAAAAACGACTTCCCAACATCCTTATATCCTATCTTGGAAAAAAATTGTTTGAGATTTTAAATCTTCCATGCCCTGGTCTATCTTGACTGTTTCATTTGTCACTGTGTCATTTTTCAGCCTTTATACATATAATAGGGAGTCCCTTTATCAAATTTTATTAGGGAAGTGGATAGGTGGTTTTTGGAAAAATATTGTAAAATTGGAGGAATTATATAAATGCGTTTACACGTATTCAAACATTTTATTTTTCTTAGAATATACAAATGGTCACTAATTTACCTCACCTTTTGGTATGGGGTCCAAGACTTTTCCTGGAGTAAAAGCCCACAGACTGAAGTTAAGCATATTATTCCTTGCATAAAACACTTCTACATTTCATAATCTGCGACATTTAGTTTGGTTTCTTTAAAGTACAGTCATGTTTGGAGATGCTCGAAATAATCTGAATGCAAAATACCTCCAATTTTTTGGGATTCTATCCCTCATACCCAATCTTAAACAGATGTCTTACCTATATCTAATTCAACAGCACTGTTTTATTGTTTGTTTTTGTTTTGTGTTGAGATGGAGTCTTGCTCTGTCACCCAGGCTGGAGTGCAATGGCACGATCTTTGGCTCACTGCAACCT
The DNA here is from genome assembly GCF_001604975.1 of Cebus imitator. Classification (NCBI taxonomy): domain Eukaryota; kingdom Metazoa; phylum Chordata; class Mammalia; order Primates; family Cebidae; genus Cebus; species Cebus imitator. Next base: position 2,252,628 of record NW_016107523.1, on the reverse strand, counting down.
CCACCTCCTAGGTTCAAGCAATTCTTCCACCTCAGCCTCCCAAGTAGCTGGGACTACAGGTGTGTGCCACCACACCTGGCTAATTTTTGTATTTTTTTAGTAGAGATGGAGTTTTGCTATGTTGGCCAGGCTGGTCTTGAAATCCTGACCTCAGGTTGTCTACCCGCCCTGGCCTCCCAAAGTGCTGGGATTACAGGCATGAGCCACTATGCAAGCTCTTTTTTTTTTTTTTTTTTTTTTGCTAATCACCTTTATTAAGTCTTTCAAAGCATTCAATTTAGTATTCATAGAAAACACAATTCTCTTATCTTTCCATTTATACTTCATTAGTTTTTTGTGATATTTAATTAAATAGGAAAATTTTAATAACTTGCATAGACAGGGTAGGAACCACAGACTGTTGACTCTTGGAGAATATACTATCAAATGGTGGGAGCCAAAATACATGGTACCAGAAAGGACACTTGAATATCTTTCAGAAACATCTACAGGTTACTCGTATCCATAATTAAGTTTGTAGTGGGAATTGGGCAGTTCATACATAGAAAATGAAGAGTGTAGGGTAATTTAATGGTGCTTACTTTTCTAAGAGAGCTATTTAATATTGAACTGTCTATAGTCCTTCAATGTAGGCCATTTTTTCTGGCTTCAGTGATTTTGCTCCTGTCACTTTTTCTCTCTGGCATGTCCATTTATTCTTCATTTGCTCCCTCTCATCCTTTAAGGCCCATCCCAGAGATCATGTTCCCTACAAACTCTCCCTATCTCCTACTTTCCCAGGCACATAAAAGGTCATGGAAGGCAACAAATAAAGTGTATTCACTTGTATATCTCCACACAGTGGTATCCTTAGTACCAGCCAATGCAACAACATATTTGGTGCCAGCTAGTCAGTTTCACTAGAACTAGCCAAGTTGAAAAAATAGAATATGACATAAAACAATTAACTATGAAGCTGATTTTTCATAGCCTTTTGATGAAGAATTATTAATGTCCTTGAAAGCTTTTCAAGAGTCAACAGAGAACAGATGGGAAGATACCAGCTTTTCCATAGACACCTGTGAATAATAATATCTGTTTGATTCTCTCTGATCAATCTAAAAATAGCTCTTTGGTAATATGTATTGCATCTAGAACATCTTGTGGCTCTATGTAGAATGAGGCTAAATATCCAGTTTCAGGGCTAATTCCTACTTAGTTCACTTAAAATTTATTAGGATATGGTGAAACTTGGGTAAAAAAATGTACAAGTTGTTTGAATCAAAAAGCTGCTTTTTGCTATAAGTAGCTAAAGAAATTGAAGTCGCTTGTCTCTTAAATGTATTAAATTCTGAAGAACACCTAAAACATTATTAACCAAATTCCTTTCATTTTTTTAAGACTAGAAAGGATCAAGGTCAATTTCTAGAATTGCAAATGTACCCATGGATATGTGATAACATGATAAAAACATAAAAATTGGTCTGGCTCTTTAGATCTATTTTTAACCTATATAATAATGTCAGCTGTAAAGATTTAAATCTTCAGTTTAATCTGAATGTGAATAAAATTCTTACCATATAAATTAAGAAAGTATTTACTGGCTATCTACGATATGTCAGGCTTTCTGTTAAGTACTATGGATTATAGAGATAACCATAAGAAAGTTCTCTGCTCTCATGAAACTTTTAATCTTGCTGGGGAAAAGCATATATAAATAGGAATGATACATGATAGATACATAAAATATTACATGAGTATTATAAAAAGGGGGGCAAGAAAACCTTAAAAGAATAAACTGCTTATGTATGAGAAGAGCAGGTCCCATTCACTGAGGTAATAGCACTTAAGATGAGTCTTGAGGGATGTGTAAGATTTTGAGAAAAAAAAAGGGGAAAGGGAATTCAACCAAAGAAAGACGAAGAACAGAAAAATTCAGGTCATTCAAAGCTTCAGACATAAATGGAAATAGTGGAAATGATAGAAAACATGGTTGGAAAAAGAAGTCAGAACAGATTCTATATCCAATTCTTTTGCTACTATGTGTGGCCATCAAAGGTAAGTGGAAGGTTGGTGGGAAGAAACTGTAAGTATAAACCAGAGAATCCTGAAGGACAAAACTGAGATAAATAATGCAAGATCTGATCTAGAGTAAGGACTCTGGAGTCAGACTGTGGGACTATATCCTGGTTCAAATACTTGTTAGCTGAGCAATCTTGGGCAAAGAGTTTTATCAATCTGTGACCTCATTGCCTTTTATAAAATTAAAAGGAGAATAGCAACTATTTCACAGAGTTGTAACAAGTATTGAGCTATGTAAAATACTTGGAACAGTGCCTGACAATATTGTTATCACCATCACTGCCACCACCACCCTAACCATCATCATCATACAAAGGTATGTATGAGGTATATAGATTCAAATATCTATGGAAATACAATTAATATAAATGAACAAAGTGGGACAGGTGTTGCAAACTGAGGACAAATCTTGTTTACTGAAGGCAATGCTTCTCAAACTTTATTGTGTATGTGAATCACTTGGAAATCGTATTAAAATGTTGACTGTTATTTATCTTATTTTTTACCTGTGCAATAAATAACTTCTGTTTCCTTCTAACTTCTGCTTGGGTTGCACTGAGACTATGCCATTGACTAGAAATACTTTCAATGACAAAAGCCCTTCTACAATTGTTAGGTTAACATGCTCTTTGTAAAATATTATTTTATTTATTTTTACTTGATTTGCTACTGGATGCTTGGAAATAGCTATGAGTATATTGGTAGAACCAGCACTTATATTTTATTACATTTTTACATTTCATAAAATTTAAATGATATAAAAATCCTGAGGAAGTATGCCACAAAAGTGATCTCAGTGGAAATTTAAATATGTTAACATTTATTTTTAAAATGTAGCGTGAAATAGACAACTTTAAAAGCTGAGTTAAAAAAAAAAACTCAAGGAAGCTGATCTTGACTTTTTAAAGCACAAAAGTGCAATATTTAATGTAGGTCAACATGTTTAAATGGGAAATTTCTTTTCTAATTACAGCCAAATCCCTAGCTGTAATTAACCTAACATTTGTATAATATTTCACAACAGAGTCGGTGTATACTACTTTCTAATAAACTTAGAAAGATCTAAAATTTTAGAGCTTATTTGGTGAAACTGGCATATTGCTATATCTTTATTATAAATTATAATGTGCCTTTAGAGCCCAATAACAGATAACAAGATTTTGAAAATTCAAGTAAATGAGAGTTATCAGAGAGAATATTAATATGCACTATTCAAATATTATATGAGCAAGATATTTTAAAATAGGAAACAATACTTTATATATTTTATATATTTAATATATACTTTACTTTATATATTATATAAAAATAATCTTCCAGTCAGTTTAATCCTTTTTATGAATTATATATATGCGCGCGCTTGTGTGTGTGTGTGTGTGTGTGTGTGTGTATGCATGTATATATATATATATTATGGTATCCAACTTTTTAAAATTTTCTTATTTCTTACCATCTTTAGATTAGATTGAGCCTAGTTCAGAAGTAACATTATACAAGTTTATACTTGTTCATTTTATAAGCACATCAGTTATTTCAATAATGGATTACTAGTATGATTAATAGAAGGATTTCAATCTGGGATGAAGTAGTTTAACTACAAACTTTAGTTCTTCATTTTATCTATCTATAATCAAGAAGATTTTCAAAACCAAGACTTAATAAAAATGATTTTCGAGAGGCTATTATTCTTTAACTTTGGCAAGGGGTGTGTGTGTGTGTGTGTGTGTGTGTGTGTGTGTGTGTGTGTGTCTTTAGGTTAACTAATGTGTTTCTTTTGTACAAAATGTGAATTGTATCTACTTTCTGAATAATGTAACATGAATAAAGAGGGAAAGAGGAGGTGGGCAAAGACAAATGTCATAATTCCCAAATCTTATTTTTAATACATCTTAACAAAAGATATTCACCAATGAGTTGTTCTAGCTTCCTGAATATTAAAATCCACATATTATGTGGATGATAGGTGGGATGCAAGAGCTTGGCAATAGAACAACGTCCTCATTGTTCACAACAATTGTATCATTTGGTAAATAAAGGCCAAGTCTTCCCTTATGAAATAAGACACATTAACATCAACAACTGGAAGTATAATACAAAATCCCATTTATAAACTATGTATACTTTCCAACTGCAGCAGCACACATTTGGCTTTCTGTGCCTTCAATACATTCCAAGGGAAATTTAAATGATGATTACATTTGACAGTAACCTTTTTGAGGTTTTGTTTTCCCCATTAAACGTGAACATTTTTGGCTCAAGTTCCCCTTCAATAATATATTCACAAATGTGGTGAAAATACAGGTAAATATCACTATCACTTTTTTTAGCTTCATAGTCATATTCATAGCTATTTTTAAAACTAAGCAAAGATCTGTCTTTCCTGCAAAACAATCATTTATAATTGCTTTTTAAAATATTGAAAAATAACTGAGATTCAGCTTGTTGAAGTTAAAATATATTGAAGACATTCATTTTAAGCAATCATGTGTGATTTTTAAAACAAACTTAAAGTTTCAAATAGCAGAAAAGCACTATCAACAAGTATATATTTTAGTATATGAAAATAAAAGAAAATAAAAATTACTGCTGTTGATTAACGGTTGATGGGTTCCTTAATGCTAGTGTCTTTCACCCTGCTTATAATCTCTCAGGAAATATTTGTTTAAGGACAGCTTAAAAAGCTCTGCTAAAACGTTATAGTTTCTATTTGATCTGTCATCCTACCTCTTTTTTCTTTCTGACAGCTGTTTGCAGACCTCCTGCCACCGCAGATTCAGGCTTCCCAATTTTTCCTGTAGAATACTGGCATCTGTTTTTGAGGATTGCTGAATTATTTCTTCCCCAGTTGCATTCAATGTTCTGACAACAGTTTGCCTCTGCCCGATGCCATCCTGGAGTTCCTATAAGATACCAAAGAGGCAAAACGAAAATGAAGCCCCATGTCTTTTTATTTGAGAAAAGATTAAAAAATGTGCTACAACATGCGGTTGTACAGGGAGAGAAAGAAATATAAAAGCTCCACGTGAAAATTTCTCTATGAAACTGACATGCCCATACCCAAAGGATACAAGACAGAAAGACACCTTTTATGTGTCAGGGAAAAAGCACCCTCTCGGTTAGCTCCAGTTTTTATTTTTGTAAGCTTGTCAGCTAGAGGATGTTATAATGTCCTACAAATCAATTAGTTGGAAAACTTCTCAAGAGTAAACTCAATTTCTTGTCCCCACAAGGATGTTCCATGTTTAATAGTCTATGAAATGTTGTAAAATTTAAACATGAACAAAGTATTTGGGTTTCCTAGTGACTGTGGATACGAGAGGTGAAAAAGAACAAACATAGTTTAGGCACAGTATTTAAAAAACCCTCTAGAGATATTTAAATAAAAATAATTGCTCTATTAAAAGGAAATTTATATCAAATTCTGTCTGCATCAATGTATTTTGCATTGTAAGCCACATAAAACTGAGAATTAATTGCTTTCAGGAGTATCCCATCAAGATATCCCTAAGGTACATTAATAAATTTTAAAATAATCTATAGTTACCAGAACATTTTTATGGTTGTGAAGCTTAAATATTGTTTACTTTTTACCTCAATGAAAATTTAAAACTATCAGAAAAATAGTTCCATTGAAAAGGAGAATATTATAACCAAGTACACAGAAAACAAAAAAGCTTTGTACCATTAAATAAAAATGGCAATTATGTTCCGTTTAACTTAAAAAAAAAAAAAAGGTTGGGCACAGTGGCTCGCATCTGTAATCTTAACACTTTGGGAGGACAAGGCGGGTGGATTACGAGGTCAGGAGTTCGAGACCAGCCTGACCAACATGGTAAAACCACATTTCTACTAAAAAATTCAAAAATTAGCCAGGCATGGAGGTGGGTGCCTGTAATCCCAGCTACTCAGGAGGCTGAGGCAGGAGAATCACTTGAACCTGGGAGGCGGAAGTTGCAGTCAGAAGAGATTGCACCATTGCACTCCAGTCTGGGTAACAGGGTGAGATTCTGTCTCAAAAAAAAAAAAAAACAACAAAAAAAAAGATAACCTAGAATTTGTAAGGCAATTAAAATAGCACATTAACTAAATATAAACCTTAGAAAATGAAATAATATCTGAGAACCTACCATATTTAAATCTAAATGACTCAAATCCTTATGTTACTGACAGAATATTGTCAATATGTAGAACACTCTCCTAATAGATGTGATTCAAATTCTCTTATATTTTTATATTCTCCTACTCCTTGACACAATACCAAGCTTATAGTAGCCCCCAGTATATGTTGCTAAATGAAGAAATGAATGCATGTTTTCTGAGACTGAGGTAAAGCTCCCTTAGACTCCCATTTCACAAACAGTTCTTGGCTTCTTTTTTCTTTTTTTTTTTTTACTACATTCAAGCAAAATTATTTTTGAATAATAGAAATTTTGGTAGCTTACTTTTAGCAATTAAAATACTCTGTAAATCAGCAAAAGTGATAACAAGGTCATTATTCCAGTGACACAGTGCTTCACAATGAATGTAAAACCATGCACAGTTACTGAACTATTCACAAGCTGTCCTGGCCATACTTTCTTGAATGCCCATGAGATGTGCTCTAGTAAACATGTGATATTGCCTTGTAACTAGTTGGCTTTGCTCCATTGCTTACATCTCACTCTTTACCACCTGTTCAGATCAGTGTTGCATGTGACAGTCAGTGATTAGTAATAGAGACACCAGTCATAACAAACTGTGTCTATATCTTAGGTTGGTGCAAAAGTAATCATGTTTTTGCCATTACTTTTATATCATAAATTCTTTGAGGTCAGATATTGTGTCTTTTTCATGATTGTTTCTTATTGTTTACTACCATGTTTGCTGCATGGAAGGTTTCAATAAGTGTCTGCTGAGTAATGTATGAATTTATGAATAAGAGAAGTGGGAAAGAAGTGGAGGGAGAAAGAAAGGGTTGGAGGAAGAAAAGAAGGGAGGAAAGGAGAGAGGACAAGAAAGGAAAGGAGGAAGTTCAGGCTCATCATCACCTTGGTGTCATTAGCATTAATACTTATTACTTATCCTCCTAAAGATTCAAATAAATAAGCATAATTTTCTAGGTTTTAGGCAGTGTATAATCTAGTTGAAAAGATAAGACACAGCTGTAAGTGAGAATTTGTTATACTATATACAGTAGGATAAAAAGGCAAGGTGATCAATAAATGGTAGGTCAGAAGAGGGATGATGTCAGCAAAAAGGACAAGCAGAAACAACTTCTGGGTGAATTTGGAGGTTAAAGAATGGTAGGACTTAGGCATATGGAGGGTTAGGAGCAGTGAGAGTGTGGCAGAAGTTAAGACCTGTGGTGTGTAATTTCCATGATCTGACGAGTATAACACTGGGATCTATGACACTGTGTAAGAGGAGTTAAGGGAGGAGTACAGGCCTAGGCAGAGAACTTGAGGCAACATAAACTACTCAGGCAACATGAACTATTACATAAGAATGACCACTGTTTGTTAAACTGGATCATGCAAGCATCACTGACTACTGAATTGGGAAAAAAAATAAGATAGACGTCCAGAAGGTAGAGGGTAAAGATCATGGCTCATATTTTTTCCTTCAGTAGTGTCCAATACTTATAAATATTACTTCATTCTTTAAAAAAATGCATGGGCCCACATCAGAATCAGATGTGTACCATAGCGGTGCTTCTTAGATTTTAATGTGCATAAAAATCTCCTGGGGATCTTGTTTAACTGCAAGTTCTGCTTCAGTAGTTCTGTGGAGGCACCAAAATTCTTTATTTCTTACAAACTTCGAAAGGTTGCCAATACTGCTGGTTCAGGAATACCATTTTGAGTTGTCAGGTAATAGACCTTTTGAGTCTTTGTTAAGTAATCAAGATATTCTTCTTGCTGCTTATAATACTATAAACTAAAGCTGCTGCAGCATTTTTTTTTTTTTTTTTTTCTCTGAGACGGAGTTTCACTCATGTTACCCAGGCTGGAGCGCAATGGCGCGATCTCGGCTCACAGCAACCTCTGCCTCCTGGGTTCAGGCAATTCTCCTGCCTCAGCCTCCTGAGTAGCTGGGATTACAGGCACGTGCCACCATGCCCAGCTGATTTTTTGTAGTTTTAGTAGAGACGGGGTTTCACCATGTTGACCAGGATGGTCTCGATCTCTTGACCTCGTGATCCACCCGCCTCGGCCTCCCAAAGTGCTGGGATTACAGGCGTGAGCCACCGCCCCCGGCCTGCTGCAGCATTTTTATCTCAGCCTCCTTGCTTTGTAGTTTTGATCTTGGCCTTTTTGCTTCATGGCTGATGGCTTCAGTGACTTTTACAACCTAATTGTAGAATCAGCGATGGTTTTATGATTTCGGTTTCCCAAATAAGAGACAGAATTGAATAGCTAAGAGTGAACCAATCATTTAAGATTGTTAGATCTAAATCTCATTTATATAGAATCTCAAATCAGGGCTTTCAGGTTTCTTAATTTTGTGAAAGTAGAGCTCATTAAATAGTCTACTGCATTTGTATGAGAAGGTTTTGCAACAGGAGAAATATTTACAGTGCATGGTATGCTCAAGGAGAGTTCTCAGTGATAAAGCATAATGGAGAAAAATAAGGGATCAAAACAGAAAGTAATAATTTGTACATGGTGTTTTCTGAGCTGGAAAAGATAACATTGGATTTACAAAATTAAATGTAAAATCTCAATCAACTTTTTTCACCCGGTGAACGACATTAATTAATTTTAATTCTATAGCTTCTAAATATTTTAAGTACTGAATTATTCATTGCCAATAAAATTTCCAAACTTTGATATCATATTAATGTACTGTTGTCATAGGCATTCTTATCTATTTCTCTGGCAATTAACATCTAGTCTTAGTTCTGGACAAAAAGAAAATCATAATTAAGTCCGTTGGATTATTTATGATAGTTAGAAAGGCTATTGTGTTTTGATTCCAATATTAAAGTATTCATTCTTAATAAGAAGTGCACATCTAATTCCCATGGGGAGATTTTCAAAATATAAGAGCCCAGAATTCCACTCTAAGTCTAGTGAATCAGAATTTCTGGGGACAAAGGTATATGAAACAGATACAGTAAAAAGAAAGGGTAGGTTAGAAACATGTGCAGAGGACAGGGAAGCAGGAGGGACATGTGGAATTACTGTATTATTTTCAACTCCTCCTCTGCTTTTTAAGTCAAAAGGTATTCCTAAATTATAGAAAATAGCACTGTAATATATGTAAGTCCTTCAAATCAGGTCAAATTTGGGAGAAGGAAAGAGGAAATACAGGCAAAGAAAGAATTGCTACATTTTTATTTTTATACAGTGAAGGATAAAAGAAAAAGAGACCACTAACTTTTATATGAAAACATTGTATACTTTTTTTTTAAAAAAAAGTCTATTTGTAAAACTTTCCAAAACTGTATGAAAATAGAATAGATGAAAAATAAAAATGTGACAAACGAAGAAAAAGAATAAGCTAACAAGCAGTTATAAGAAACTGTACCATGACAAATCGGATAAATTATGTAGGAAATTAAAAAATTGGCAAAATATCACAAACTAGGGAGCAATACAGAAAAAAAAAGAGATTAAACGCAATTGATAGAAAATATAAAGACAGGGAAATAGAGGAAAGAGAAAGAAAACTTCACTGAACAAGCAGATATGTCAAGAATCCAATACTGAGATTTACTTGTAATTTTGTTAACAAATTATTTTGAGGCAGGTTAATCATTAACTGAGTTTACTGACTGGTCAAGAGAAAATATGTAATAAAATGAAACTTGGGGAGAGTTGTGAAACTGAGAATTTCATGGTGCAATTTCATACAAATATGGTGCTTTCTCTTTTTTTATCCTAAGATCATTCTCATTGTTTCTCTTTGTCAGTGCTCAGAATTCAGGAGTCTGAAATACAGTTTCTGATGTTTTCCTCAAAGATAAATAAAGCAGTTTTACCAGTCACGTTAATTATTAGACAAAATAGTCAATAGTATTTTCAGAGATTTTAATATGCTTCAGTAATATCTTTCAACTTTTATCAGATGATGGATTTTTGTAACGAAGCAACATAAATGGACAAATACTCAAGGCATCTGCTAAGCATAGCAACCGGACACATTCAACTTAGCCTGTCCATAGACTAAGGAACTCTATCTTGCTGGAAGATCTGATAACCTTGTGGGAGCATCTTAGTAGAGTCAGAAGAATCCAAAGATGGCTAAAGTTGGGAAATCTTTAAAGTTTGGAAAATGGAGAGAGGGATAAAATAGTATAAAAAAAGAGTTGAAAAATAGTATAGAAAAGAAACTAGGAAGGATAAGAAAGCAGTGAAAAATGGGTGAGATAAGTAGCCCTTTTTTCAGTAAAGAAAGACTGAAAGCTATAAGAGGCAAGAATCAAGGTCAAGGAGAGCTCAGAATGAGGAGAACAAGAATCAAGTCCACATATGAACTACAAGATAATATCCAAATATGTTAGTACAAGAGGGAGCATGAAAGGACCATCCTCTTCTCCCCACTGCCTTCTCAGCTGCCTCTCCTGCCACCTCTCCTTCTCATTTTCAAGCTTAGCTCCCACTCCCAGTAAAACTGGATAACTTTCTAATTCCTTGACAATACTGCTAAGTTGTGTAGGACAAATTCGTTACTTATCTTCAATAGTCAGCATAAAAGTTCTCCCTTTCTAGAAGCCTTTTAAGAGGCCACAGGGAACTAAGCACCCCTCCTCTGCACAGGTATTTATAAAATATTTTTATTTTGTGTCATTCTCATATGTATTAGATGTTACAGCTGAATATTAAGACCGAATGAAGGCTTTCTTCTTTAGAACAGAAAATACATTTCTAAATTTGAACTGCACTACAGGTTCAACTTTTAGCTAAGGACCTCCAGTTCTTTAATAGCAATTTGCAAGTAACTCAGTCAAATAAAAAGGCCCAGTCTTGTGCCTATTCACAACAGCAAAGACATGGAACCCACCTAGTTGTGAAACAATGGTAGATTGGATAAAGAAAATGTGGTACATATAAACCATGAAATACTACATAGTCGTAAAAAGAATGAAATCATGTACTTTGCAGCAGCATGGATGCAGTTGAAGGCATAATCCTAAGCAAATTAATGCAGGAACAGGAAAACAGATACTATATGTTCTCACTTATAAGTGGGAGCTAAATATGGAACACATATGGACATAAATACAGGAACAACTGATACTACAGACTAGGAGAGGTGGGAAGGGAGGATGCGCATCGGTTGAAAAACTACCCATCAGGTACTATGCCCACTATTTGGGTGATGAGATCTGTATCCCAAACCTCAGCATCATGCGCCATTCCCCTGTGACAAGCCTGTATATGTATCCCCTGTATATAAAATAAAATTTGATTATTTTAAAAAGGATTCGTCTTTACAACAAACAATCAGAAATAAAATACACCTTTTTAGCCTCTTCTTTCTCCTGGTATCATTTTTTTTTTTTCATTTCAGTAAACATTTATTGTACTTTACTAATAAAAATGCTGAAACCATAGAAATGTTTGTGTGTGTTTGTTACAGGAACTAGAGTTAAGAGCAGGTCTTGTTAGATTTCATTTAATACCCTCTTTTTCCTGTGACGTATAATAGTAGATATGCTCTTGGAACAATTTCCCATCTGCTCCTGATAATGGTTGCTATAAAAGAATAATGAGAGTTCCTTCTAAAACTAGAAATAGACTGTTTCTTTTCCAGAGCAAACATCCTGCCAATGAACTGAAGAAAAATTATGTACAGTAGCAATTTATTTTAATGGGACATTTACCTAACATCAGATTACAATGACATTTTCTTTTGATGTATTTATCTTATTCACATCACATTATAATTAATATATATATATATATATTTATATATATCCATCATTATCACTGTTATTAATGTGTATACCAAATGAATTCGTCATAAAGTGCTTTAAGTACTACATATTTTGTAAGAGTATCTTGGGCTGTTTTTCTTTCTCTTCCAAGAAATAATGCCCTGGGCCAAAAAAAAATCATATATTCCTCAATTTTAAGCATAGATTCAATGCAGCGTTACCTACAGCAAGGAAAATATATGTATGTTAAATTTTGTCCTCTGAAACTAAGGGTTGCATGTTAAATCTGGCCCCAGACATGTTTTGGCATTAGAACTTTGATTAATACTTTGAATGCTTTTAGGTGGGGCATGAATGCGTTCTATCATTCTCTAAAGACATTTGAGTTGGTGGCCCTTGCTTTAAAGAAAACTGTTGTTACAAAGTACAGAATTTTGTAAAGCAAATAGGTTTTACTTTGTTAAAACAAATGTTTGCTCTCTCTAGGTTCACAGATTTATTTAATCCTTCTTGTCTTCTGACTCATTCATGAGAACTTCAGGACAAATAGAAAACATTTAGGGGCTGTGTTTTTCTCTCCATTTACTTAGATTTGTTAAGAAAAGCAAATTGGCCTTTCTCTGATAAAAAAGGCATCTCGTCCACATCGTACTTGCTTTTTTATTAAGCGATCCTGGTTATAGAACACATAACTTCAGGCGTAAAATTCTATCTACATAATGACTAGCATGATTCTGAACACATTAAATATTTAATCATGCAACATATTGCACATAACCAAAAAACACTGTCTCAGGACAGAATATTTGAAAGGAGACATATAGGAAATTAAAAAATTTCTCATTTCTCTTCTCTCTAGAGGTATTATCAATTTGGAGCCACATAAAGAATTATTCAAAAGCCATTTGGCAGGTAGAGGGTGATACAATATATATGTGGGGATATAGAAAAAGCAACAAAATTATTTTTCAAAAATAAGACAATGCGTAATTAAACTTGATTACAGACTGGAAATATTTGATTGGAAGATCTAGTGTCATTGGTTCTAAAACCCTGTAGTTCGGCTGGGCGCGGTGGCTCAAGCCTGTAATCCCAGCACTTTGGGAGGCCGAGGCGGGTGGATCACGAGGTCAAGAGATCGAGACCATCCTGGTCAACATGGTGAAACCTCGTCTCTACCAAAAACACAAAAAATTAGCTGGGCATGGTGGCGCGTGCCTATAATCCCAGCTACTCAGGAGCCTGAGGCAGGAGAATTGCCTGAGCCCAAGAGGCGGAGGTTGCGGTGAGCCGAGATCGCGCCATTGCACTCCAGCCTGGGTAACAAGAGCGAAACTCCGTCTCAAACAAAAACAAAACAAAACAAAAACAAAAACAAACAAACAAAAAAAACCCTGTAGTTCTCTATTGGTATTTGCCATGCCTATATTTTCACTCTGTAGTTCAATTATTGATTGAATACCTCCTATTGGCCAGACACTCTGAAAGGTGCCTGTCATCATTCGCTGCAGAGGATGAATGAATTGGAGGAGTCCTGGAATAGAAGTAAGGAGACCAACTAGGAGATATCATGGTAGTTAAAGAGAGGGAAGATGGTCGCTTACACTGAGGAAGAGTCAGTGGCAGAAATGGAGAGAAGTGGATGGAAACAAGTGATAACTGGAAAGTAAATAAATAGGACATAACAATGCATTGGACATAGAAATGAAGAAGAGAATATCAGTCAGGTAGTTGAAGATACTAGTATGGAGCTCAGAGGAAAATATAATGGAGAGCATTATTGGCAGAGCTAGGTCCAAAATTCATGATGTGAGTTTTGCTCTAAATGTGTTTGAGTCCCTTTGTTGAAATGATTCTGGGCAAATTCAAAGCTAGCAATCATAATCCAAACATATTTTGGGAATCCCTGAATATCTGCATGATGACTAATTTTGTCATTATTGACACTTGCTACATCTAATATGTATTATTTTCATTTGCTGGCAGAGAGATTAATATCATAATTAGTATAATGTAGAAAATAGAGAGGCAGCATGATTCTACACAAATATGAAGAAAATAGAATATTGTTTTGACAAAGCTGCTCGTGTTTTCCTACCCTAACTCCCACCCACCTATTAGCAAAAAAAAAAAAAAAAAGGTCAAAGATGATTTCAAAATATATTTTGAGAAAATGTTGTGCTTTAAGAGAGCAGAATTAAACTTTTTCCTTAATATACTTCTATTCTGTTTTCATAAGAACTCCATGGGCTTTTGCTATGGCATAGTCTCTAAATGTTGTCTAATGTAGGTCAATTGTTCTATGCAGTATGTGTTCTCTTTAGGGTGATTGACTCCAACAGATATTTAATTTAGGGTAACTACGTAATGATAAATAAGCTTGTATTTTCTTGTCAACACTCTCAATTTAACGTGGACAGCCCAGAAAATTCTGTGGTTTTTTTTCCATTTATTTATTTTATTGCATTTTAGGTTTTGGGGTACATGTGAAGAACATGCAAGATTGTTGCATAGGTACACACGTGGCAGTGTGATTTGCCAACTTTGTTGATTGCCTTGAAGCAAGATAGATCAATTAATTTGGCAAAATTTAAGGAAAAGAAACAGATGGGTTGTGATAAGTATTATTATAAAGGCCCTAAAGACATTATTTTCCCCATTTCCTATATCACCAAGTACAATGCTGAGCACTGCTCAGCTTAATAATAGCTAAAGAAATATTTGTTGATAACTTGAACAGAAAACTAAGCAAGATATTATAATATTTTTGATTGCTTTCTCATTTGGGAAAGGTTCAAAAGTAACTTCCTGAAATATATACAATAGCCTAGAGTGAAAAAGAGACATTTAAAAACAACTGTGGTTTTTCAAAGTTTCATCTCCTACCACAAATAACAAGTTATTAAGGAAAGCTTTCATTTCACAGGCTCTCGAAAATGGGAAGGCCTAGAAATACGATAAAGAGGAATCAAAACAGATCTCTCAGTCTAACATCAATTAATTGATTTTGAGCGTTTAGCTTAGATTACAGAAACCCCAAGGCATCAACTAACAATCCACATCTAAGCACATGTTGGGCATCACTAAGCCTTATATGTCCCTCTGGCCAAGTTATACAGGCATTAAACACAAATTACTCTTTTATTTCCCAAGCCTTAAGTTCTGAGGTTAGGTATCTTATTTTTCAGCTCATTATCTGTTTTATGGTAATACTCCTCTCCTTCATGGAATTAGATGAGAAGAGGTGATGAAAAGAACAATTATGCATCTCTTGTTGACTGGGCATGCCCTCTGTAAATCAAAAAGAAAAAAAAACATGCACAAGAATGGATTATCACCCCATTATCAGTAGATTGTGCAATATCAATTATCTTTATTTTATTGAACCATATGCAAGCCAGAGCAAACTAAGGATAAAGCAGACAAATGACATAAGCAAGTCTTCTGTTAGATTTTTCTCAATTATTCATGTGAATGTCTGAAAGGTTAGAGATAGCTGTAAAAGGTGGCAAAAACTATAGGTTTTACTTTCTTATCAATCTAGCTTGTATGGAGGAAGAGATTAAATTGTCAAATGTAAATATTTTCTACATTTTTCTCTCTAGGAATGCTTCTCTCTTAAGCTCATACCATTTCAGGACCTTTTCATTTTACCGAAACCTCGAAGAAAACATTTTCAAGCCAACATTTATAACACCCATAAAACTGGTTTCTTATATTCATTATATTATTTATTTGAATGGCATCTGTATTTTCCAGTTCATCTGTGTTATGTCCCTTTCTTTTTTCATTCTCCCAGTTCAAATCCTATTTTACTGATTCTAATTGTTATACTTCTTGCCTAGTTAATTCCATCATTATTACTTTCCCTCCAGCCTGGTTATTCATTACCCTTCACCTATGTTATTAATACATCCTCCTAATTGTTTCCTCTCAAACTCTTTCACTGCATAACATTCTACACAATCTTTCCAGATTAATCTTCCAGATGGATCATTCTTATGGTGGATTTCCCAGCTCAAAAACTTACATTACATACTCAGTGCCTGCCTACTGAAGCCCAAATAGCTCATATAACGTTCAGAACATCATAGCATCCCTGAGAGACACCTTTTTAGGCTTCTCAATATGACTTTCCAATTCTTCATCCATGCCTTAGCACAATCAAAGAACTCACAGTGATGCCCTGGCTATTCTCCAGAGCTCTGACTATTCTCCATCCTCTATTATGCATGCCTTTATTTCTACTTATGTAACCCTTTCATTCCAATCTACTAGGCCATGAGATCCACGAGAGCAGGAACTATAACCTTTTCTCACTCTAGTGCCTAGGAAGATGTCTGCTACCTGGTATGTCTTAAAACATGTTTGTTAAGTGGATAAAAATGTACCCCAAATACTCTATTGTGAATATACTTTCAAGCAAAAGTTATCTAACCAATAAATTGTACTGTACTGGAACCATATCTACTTTATTGTGTTTTTTATAGTCTATAAAAATTAAATTTCTTTATTCTTATTAGAGACAAGGACTCATTCTGTCATGCAAGTTTGATTGCAATGGTACAATCATAGCTTACTGCAGCCTCCAACTCCTGGGCTCTAGTGATCCTCCACCTCAGCCTCCTGAGTAGCTGAGGCCACAGGTTCACACCACCACACCCAGATATTTAATTTTTCTGTAAAGACATGGTCTCACTAGTGTGAAACCTCCAGCTTGGTTTTTTGTGCTTAGGGTTGTCTTGGCTATGTGGGCTCTTTTTTGGTTCCATATGAAGTTTAAGGTGTTTTTTTCCAATTCCGTGAAGAAGGTCAGTGGTGGCTTGATGGGGATAGCATTGAATCTATAAATTACTTTGGGCAGTAAGGCCATTTTCACGATATTGATTCTTCTTAACCATGAGCATGGAATGTTTTTCCATCTGTTTGTGTCCTCTCTTATTTCCTTGAGCAGTGGTTTGTAGTTCTCCTTGAAGAGGTCCTTTACATCCTTTGTGAGTTGTATTCCTAGGTATTTTATTCGTTTTACAGCAATTGTGAATGGGCGTTTGCTCAGAATTTGGCTCTCTGTTAGTCTGTTATTGGTGTATAGGAACGCTTATGATTTTTGCACATTGATTTTGTATCCTGAGACTTTGCTGAAGTTGCTTATCATCTTAAGGAGACTTTGGGCTGAGACAATAGGAAAAGTAGAGGCATCATGCTACCCGACTTCAAACTATACAAGGCTATAGTAAGTAATCAAAACAGCATGGTACTGGTACCAAAACAGAGACGTAGACCAATGGAACAGAACAGAGGCCTTGGAGGAAACACCACACATCTACAACCATCTGATCTTTGACAAATCTGACAAAAACAAGTGATGGGGAAAGGATTCGCTGTTTAATAAATGGTATTGGGAAAGCTGGCTAGCCATGGGCAGAAAGCTGAAACTGGACCCCTTGCTTACATCTTATAAAAAAATTAACTTCAGATACATTAAAGATTTAAATGTAAGACCTAACACCATAAAAACCCTAGAAGAAAACCTAGGCAATATCATTCAGGACATAGGCATAGGCAAGGACTTCATGACTAAAAAACCAAAAGCAATGGCAACAAAAGCCAAAATAGACAAATGGGATCTAATTAAACTTAAGAGCTTCTTTACAGCAAAAGAAACAATCATTAGAGGGAACCAGCAATCAACAGAATGGGAAAATATTTTTGCAATCTACCCATCTGACAAAGAGCTACTATCTAGAATCTACAAAGAACTAAAACAAATATACAAGAAAAAAACAAACCACCACATCAAAAAGTGGGTGAGAGATATGAATAGACACTTTTAAAAAGAAGACATTTATGCTGCCAACAAACTATGAAAAAATGCTCATCATCACTGGTCATTAGAGAAATGCAAATCAAAACCACATTGAGATACCACCTCACACCAGTTAGAATGGTGATCATTAAAAAATCTGGAGACAACAGATGCTGGAGAGGATGTGGAGAAATAGGAACACTTTTACACTGTTGGTGGGAGTGTAAATTAGATCAACCATTGTAGCAGACAGTGTGGTAATTCCTCAAGGATCTAGAAATAGAAAAAGCTTTTGACCCAGCAATCTCATTACTGGGTATATACCCAAAGGATTATAAATTGATGTATTATAAAGACACATGCACATGTGTGTTCACTGTGGCACTGTTTACAATAGCAAAGACAAAGAACCAACCCAAATGCCCATCAAAGATAGACTGATTAAAGAAAATGTGGCACATATACACCATGGAATACTATGCAGCCAGAAAAAAGGATGTGTTCAAGTCCTTTGCAGGGACATGAATGAAGCTAGAAACCATCATTCTCAGCAAACTGACACAAGAACAGAAAACCAAATACCACATGTTGTCACTCATAAGTGGGTGTTGAACAATGAGAACACATGGACACAGGAAGGGGAACATCACACACTGGGGTCTGTTGGGGGTGGGAGACTAGGGGAAGGATAACAGTGGGTAGGGACATTGGAGAGGATAGCATTAGGATAAATACCTAAAGTAGGTGACGGGGAGATGGAGGCAGCAAACCACCATGGCATGGAAGAATCCTGCAAGATCTGTACATGTACCCAAGAACTTACAGTAAAATTAAAAATTTTTTTTTTTTAAAGAGACAGGGTGTCACTGTTTTGTCCAGGTTGGTTTTGAACTCCTGGCCTCAAACAATTCTCCCATCTTAGCCTCCCAAAATGCTAGGATCATAGGCATGAGCCACCATGTCCAGCCTAAATTTCATTATTTTGATTTAAAATTTATGATTGTCTTTTATTCAGGGACATTGTCTTCTTTACCTTTTAGGTTTCCAGCACTCTCATCAGTTAATTTTTTTTTTTTTTTGACTAAATGACTAAATGAGTGTCTGAGTTTATTTTACTGGTATGTTGTGAAACTGCCGAATTTTTGTACATGTTGTAGAAATCTCTAAGAGCATAGCACATCTGGTAAAAATCGTGGTTAAATTCTATTTCTGTACTTTTAAATACCTAGTAGGCTTCTAACGAAAAAAATGGTGCTGATGCTGAAGCTGGTCAAAGACAATTCAAACATTCTGCACTCCATGTTAGTGGTGGGGATGCCATGGAACAGAGCTTTTACAAAGCTAATGCATTGATGCTCAAGCAGCAACACCGCATTCCAGTAGACTCTTTAGAGAAAGTAAAGCGAAAAGAAATGAAACAGGAAAATGTCTCTGTCATTCCATCTTCAAGTTTTTTAATGACCTCAAAATGATACTCTTTTCATGCAATAATCATAAAGGTACAATCTTGAACAGACATGATCTATATGAATTCCCAGTAAATCCATGGAAAAATCCTTAACAATGTTAGTAATCAGAGGAATACAAGTTAAAACCACAGCAAGATACCACTTCATATTCTATAAAATGGCAAAAATTAAAATGACTGACACGACCAAACATAGACAAAGACGTAGAGTAACTGGAGCTCTCCAGCCTCACTGGTGGCATTGTAAAGTGGCACAACCACTTTAGAAAACTATTTACTGCTTGACAATGTCTCATAAAGTTAAACATTTGGCTCAGCCATTCCACGTCTACAGAGTTACTCAAACTAAATGAAAACATATGCTCAACAAATCGCTTGTACACAAATGTCCACAGCAACTTTAATCATAATAGCCAAACACTGAAAATAACTTGAATGTTCATCAAAAGGAGAATAGATAAACAAATTGTGGTGTATCTATACAATGGAATATTACTCATCAAAAACGGAATGAACAACTGATATAGTTACATGGATGAGTCTCAGAAGCAGTACACTGATCAAAATAGAACATATTGTATGATTTCATTTATATAAATTTTTAAAATATAAAACTAATCTATGGTGATATAATTCAGAAGAATAGGTGCCGTTGGGACTGGGAATTGACTGAAAGGTAGCATAAAAAAACTTTCTGAGGTTTAAAAAAATATATTTTTTTAAATTTTTGATTGAGGTATCACTTTTTCTGTAGAACCACTTGATAAAGTTAACAGATTGACCATTTAGTACCTATACTAACTTATACGCCTGCCACAGTCACACCCATTAAGAAGGAATGGAAACTATTTTAGATGGCAGAATCTGAATATTATACAAAGTACCTTGAGAGATTGAAATTCTCAACTAAATATGACAGAATAAGAACAAATTCTTCCTCCTCTCCCAAATAAGTCTGTTTCATCTTATATAAACTTTTACCTCAATTAAAAATTAAAAACAATATCATTTTAACTGCTCTCCTTATTACACAATACCTTAGCCATGCTAATAATCAGCACATCCAACAAATCTAAGTACTTTCTCCTTCTTACTTCACCCAGTATATATAGACTCTTCTTATGCATGAAAAGAACTAACTGGAATAGGCTGATTGTCAAACCTCGGTCATTTGCAGACAGAATTTAAAAGGGTTCATAAGACTAATCAGGTTACACAGGAACAGACTTTGTGAACCATCAGGGATATTACACAATTCACCCTTTTATTCCCACACACAATGATCAAATTAGACAATCAAATAAGACGAGTCAAGTGGCAACTGTCTTTCAGGAACACACATGTATGTGTGCAGAGGTATGTTTATTAGATTAAGAAGGAAAAAGTGTAGTGATCCAATAAGCTTGAATGTAAAGATAAAATGGCTCAAGAAAGCCTGTAAAGTCTCTTTAGAATAAAACTGTGAGAATGTAACCACAAATCATCCCAGTGAGTGTAAAACAACTGCTGGTGTCCATCGAGATGTGTGCCACTGTGTGGACATCCTCAAATGTGCTCAGATTCTAATACATTATGAACATGGGAAGAAATGAGAGACAGAGAACTGAGGGCAAATAATAGAATAACAGTATAGAACTGTATAAACAGTGAGGAAAAGCAGAGCTTGGAATGAATTGAGGCTTGTGATAATGTTAAAAACAACATTTAGGGCCTTTTTACTTCCATTTGGAGAAAGAAGAAACAGAAAGACGAAGGTTCATTGATTGGGGCAGAAGGGAGAAGGTTAGGGATAGAGATGACACTGCTGCTTTCTATCAGCAGTGCGCAGCTCCTTTGGCTTGTCTGCTCTATCAAGGAGAATGTTCATCAGACTGGAAAAGGCATAACCGTATAAGGGAAATGAAGCCCAAAATTGGTGAGGGAATTTCAAAAGAGCACCTTGCTGCTCTAAATGAGCTAAAATCTCTGGCCGTGGACCAATTATATTCTAGAGAAATGAGAGAACTTGCACAATACAGTCCTACCCTGCTGTCAGTGGTCTTTGAGGAACTAGGTTAACACTGCAGATGGGCAAATGTCAGCCCAATTTTTAAAGACAGGAAGAAGTCACTGCGACGGTGTTCCATCTATTCCTGCTAAAGAGCATTTCTGGATGATGGAACAAGGAGCAAACAAACACTTGTTAACAAAGGCAACATAGAGACAGCTAAATTGGGTTTGTGTGACAACTTGTTCTTACACTAGACATGTGTGCCTGTGTTTGCCTTTTAATCTCTTTTGCAGTATGAAAATTGAATTTCACATTTCAAAACAACGTAAAAATCACTTCTTTTTTCAGCTAATAAAATTGTCCCCAGTTTGCAAAATGAAGTAACCATATAAATAATTAGTTGTGTTCCATATTACAAGGAGCCACATGAAATCCAGTTGCCTACCAACTGAAAAAGTTTGAGGTCCTCTGGCAAATAATAGACAGAGACAATGATCTGATAACATCCACCATTTTGTGTATTTCACATGGTGACACTGTGTTTCCTTTCCAAAAGAACAGAACATGAGGAAATAAGATTGCAGAGGAGTTGGGGAATCTACACAGGAGGGAGTCTTCTGAAAAGAGAGCTAGACTAGATCAATATCCAAAAAAGTGTCGAAGGTGATTTTTGGAAAATGACATTATTGTTTACATTTATTCTTTTGGTTTTCTTCTATCATCGCTTTGAAAGTATTTTTATAATGAGGAGACATGCATTTATCATCAGAAAAAAATAACCTTATACTCATTTGGGAACTAAATTAATATAATCTTACCAAAACAAAGTATTATTTTCTGGATTTTCTTTTTATTCAAGAGTGATAGAATAGATAAATAGTCTTTTCGGTATTGTATTTTAATTATTTAAATGCAATATTTTAAAATAAAGTTGCCATACTTCATCTACTATGGTATCAGCACCTGCAGACATAATTTACTATCATATTGGTACTAGTAGATATTACTAAAATTTTTCATAGATATAGTCACATACAGTGGGTAAAATATATCAAAAATCATAAGTAACTTTTTTTCTTTCTCAAGTAACATTATTAAGTTCTTCTAATATAATTTGAGAACTTTCTTTAATGATATTTTTCTATATATTAGTTTTGAATACCTTCATGTCTACCATGAACTATCCAGGGAGAAAGGTTGTTAAAAATGTTGTTAAAAGTCCCATAAACTGAAATAACTTGATATCTTATGAACATACTGCCTTTTGCAAAAATAGAGATTAATACTGAAATCAGGAAAACTTAGAATTATTAAAACAGATGTATTGTAGTGAAATAAGTGGAAATGGCTCTAATTTTGTTTTGACATTCAGAATATAAAGATAATAGGTATTGTCATGATATGAGCATGTTCCCTTAAAACTCCCATTCAATACAATTCTTTTTCTATATTTACTTTATTTTTATTTATTTATTTATTTGTTTATTTATTTTGCTTATCCTTGGCCTTAATACAAAACTTCAGTTTATAACTCTCCTGGTTTTATTTTCTACTAATATTTCATTTATAGTTTGAAATTATGTTATATACTGCCCCAATCCTTTGTGGATTGAAGAAGGGTATAAATCAATAAAACTTAAAACTCAATTTGCTTCTTTAAGCAATTTATATATTTTAATTGGTAAACACAAACAAATAAGGTTAGTCTTGTATTCTACATTTAAAGAAATATCACACTGTCTATTTGAAAAGAAATTTGTAAGGAAAAAAGACAAAGATCAACCTGGGACATTTGCAATACATTCTAGATTCAGGAACAATAACTTAAGTATCTACCGACTCATCTTTTCTGGTGTGATCTTTTGTTAAAATCAGGAAAGGCATTTACCATACAGAAATATTGATTTTGTCATATACATCAAGACATCATTAATACTATGCCAAAGAATAATTGCAATTATCGTATTGTGATAATTTCTTACTTTTATATACTTCATAAAGTGCTATCAGATGATTATTTCATTTGAGGTCCACACAAAGCATGAGGTCGGAAAAATGTCTTATTATTTCTGTCGTAAAGATGAGGAATTGGGTGTCTAAAGATTTGTTCAAGCTGTCCTGCAGGTAATAGTTCCAGGACCAAGCCGAAGATTGTTATCACATTTCAGTGAGATTACCATTATTTAGTACTGGCTCTTTTCTGACTCAGATACTTAAATATTAAAGAGAGATGCAAAGAAAATAGAAAACATGGGAAAATTGTACACGTTTAATTTATGAAAAGTAGAAAATGCAAAAAAATGGGTAAATTGTACATGTTTAATTTATTGTAAAAATAAACAAAATGCTTCATAATTACATATCTTTTTTGGTAGAAAAAAATGATTTGATACTGACTTCCTACTAAACATCTATTTTATCTTTCATTTTGATAATGCTGCTATATTCAATTAAATATAACCATTATGTGAATAAACAATGTGGATCAAAAAAGAATGAGAAATGCCAATCCAGAATATGTTTGAAGCTGATTGAAAGAGGACAACAGCATCCCTAGATTAGATAACATGTATTTGTAAAGCTGCTATATTAGAATGTCATGCTGATGTGATTCTTGATAATGTATTTAATGGATAAAGTATGCATAGTGAACATTTGTGAAGAGTTCATCTCATCTAATTTTCTGTTTTCTTTTGATACATGAAGGTGAATGACGCAATTGTGGTATTTTTGTTGTTAAACTTAATGAAAATTCTGTCCACTATCAATCAAAGAGATCTTTTCTCCTGTTTGTTGTCCAAACAAATATGCTCAAAAGTAATTCATTTTTATTGAAAAGTCTTGTACTCACATGATGAAAAAACACAAACAACGCTTTAATTTCTTTCACATGCTATTGCTTGCAACACATACACTGGAGATTAGGGGAAGTTTAGTTTTATACTTATATCATTCGTGTTATGTAGACAGACCAGGTGTTACAGAAATGGACAGATTTTTAAACTAGTATGTTTCAATAAATAAAATCAGCCTATCTTCAGAAATGAATATAAACATGTTACCTTCTTCTCTATAAAAATACAGGGTTGAATGGGACTCATCTGAAGTGTTGCTGCAACAGTGTGATGTCTATCCTGGCAAACAGCATGTGGGATGATTTATCTCAATATGTTTTTTTCAGTAATTGGTCATACTGAAATAATGATGGGAAAACAAATCGCATTGTATGCCATATAAAGGATTCATATATGAAGAATAATTTCATTCCCAAGTATTAAAAATTGATATTCTATTTTGAAGATCACCATAGAATTAGAAACAATATAAAAGAATAGACCTGGTAGTAATCATCATAATTTCTTTCAAAAAGAGAAGTCATAAAAATAGAAACCAATGACTCAGACAAGAACCATTTATAAACATTAAAATATTACCTTCTGCCATTCATAATTTAGCATATGAAGGTAACTTTTTAAAATCTCTGCTGTTCATAACTGAAGAGTCAGAAACAAAACTTCTGCATGATGATTAAGTGTTCTTTGTTTATAGCAACATTATCCCCTTGCCAATTTTAGCAATATTAAGAGACATATGCCCCACTCTCCAGAATAGATGTTTTGAAAAATTTATTGTCTCCTCAAAATATGAAAATCAACACTTAGGAAAATATTTACATTGCTTTTACATAATAGCCTTTGGGTAAGCATGGATTAACTTGACAGAGGTGTTGCCTGGTAAACACCAACACTTAAATTTTGATTGACAACCAACATTAACCTTTTCATTTTAGATACTGAAATGTACAGAAGTAACAGTTGCCTGCAAGACTGAGCAAACTAATTGATTTGTTCAATAAATATTTATTGAGTATATTGCATCCTACATCAGACAGTTCTTGACCTTAGGCATTTCATTCCAAGTATAGACAAACGATAAACAAATATATACATATACACAACAAACATATTATGGTAAGAGTGACAAAAGAAAATCATGGGATGCTTTAACAGAGAATAATGAAGAGTAATAAAAATGGGGACTAATAAAGCTCAATAATTGAGGATTTGCTAGACTATGGTGTAAATTCAGTTGAAGTGACCTGCAAAGGCTTTTGAGATGAAATTACTGAAGTGGGAGATGTGCAGAGAATCACAGAATTAACAACTTGTCCACATGGAGGAAACAGGATATATGAATCTCCTGAGTCAGGTCAGAACTTTATATGTCTTAATACAAAGAAGCTGAAAGAAAACGAGAATGGTTGGAGCCCCTTGAGTGAAGGGGAGAGAGGAATGAAATCAACTTAAATATACAGATTCATGTACAAGGATGTTCACTGCAGTGACCAAAATTTGGAAGCACTCCAAATGCCCAATAATTGGAGAATGTTTATTATTTACAATCATATCTGGGGTTTTACTATATTGTATTGAATTTAAAAATACAATTTAGAATATAAAATAATTTAATTACTAAATAAAACATCAGGGAAATATTAAATAAAAGATAAATTTTTTGTACACTAGTACTTAATAGTACAAAACTTAAGAAAACATCAAAAGGTTGCAAACAAAGGTAAAACCTATTAAGAAGGCAATCTATGGGAGAAAGACTATATTTCTTTTAATTTTTTAAATACTTTTGTGCATTTTCAAACTTTTCTACACTGAGCTTTAAAAATAAGAAAGACTGGTAGTTCGTTCTTGATGTGGCTCTCTTTAAGTCTGTTATTGGTGTATAGGAATGTTTGTGATTTTTGCACATTGATTTTGTATCCTGATTTTGCTGAAATTGCTTATCAGTTTCAGGAGATTTTGGGCTGAGACGATGGGATCTTATAGATATACAATCATGTTGTCTGCAAATAGAGACAATTTGACTTCCTCCTTTCCTATTTGAATACCCTTTATTTCTTTTTCTTGCCTGATTGCTCTGGCTAGAACATCCAGTACTATACTGAATAGGAGTGGTGAAAACGGGCATCCTTGTCTAGTGCTAGATTTCAAAGGGAATGCTTCCAGCTTTTGCCTATTCAGTATGATATTGGCTGTTGGTTTGTCATAAATAGCTTTTATTATTTTGAGATATGTTCCGTCAATACCTAGTTTATTGGGGGTTTTTAGCATAAAGGGCTGTTGAATTTTTTCAAACCCCTTCTCTACATCAATTGAGATAATCATGTGGTTTTTGTCTTTGGTTCTGTTTATGTGGTGAATTACGTTTATAGACTTCCGTATATTGAACCAGCCTTGCATCCCTGGGATGAAGCCTACTTGATCATGGTGGATAAGCTTTTTGATGTGCCGTTGCAATCGGCTTGCCAGTACTTTACTGAAGATTTTTGCATCTATGTTCATCATGGATATTGGCCTGAAGTTTTCTTTTCTTGTTGAGTCTCTGTGGGTTTTGGTATCAGGATGATGTTTGTCTCATAAAAAGATTTGGGAAGGATTCCCTCTTTTTGGATTATTTGGAATAGTTTCAGAAGGAATGGTACCAGCTCCTCTTTGTATGTCTGGTAGAATGTGGCTGTGAACCCATCTGGACCTGGGCTTTTTTTGGGTGGTAGGCTCTTAATAGCTGCCTCAACTTCAGACCTCGTTATTGGTCTATTCAGGGTTTTAATTTCTTCCTGGTTTAGGCTTGGGAGGAGGCAGGTGTCCAGGAATTTATCCATTTCTTCCAGGTTTACTAGTTTATGTGCATAGAGTTGTTTGTAATAATCTCTGATGATGGTTTGAATTTCTGTGGAATCTGTGGTGATATCCCCTTTATCGTTTTTTATTGCATCAATTTGGTTATTCTCTCTTTTCTTTTTTATTAATCTGGTTAGTGGTCTGTCTATTTTGTTGATCTTTTCGAAAAACCAGCTCCTGGATTTATTGATTTTTTGAAGGGTTTTTTGTGTCTCTATCTCCTTCAGTTCTGCTCTGATCTTACTTATTTCTTGTCTTCTGCTAGGTTTTGAGTTTTTTTGATCTTGCTCCTCTAGCTCTTTCAATTTTGATGCTAGGGCAAGTCAATTCTAAGCAAAAAGAACAAAGCAGGAGGCATCACACTGCCAGACTTCAAACTATACTACAAGGCTACAGTAATCAAAACAGTATGGTACTGGTACCAAAACAGAGATATAGACCAATGGGACAGAGCAGAGGCCTTGGAGGCAACACAACATATCTACAACAATCTGATTTTTGACAAACCTGAAAAAAACAAGCAATGGGGAAAGGATTCCCTGTTTAATAAATGGTGTTGGGAAAACTGGCTAGCCATGTGCAGAAAGCAGAAACTGGACCCATTCCTGACGCCTTACACTAAAATTAACTCCAGATGGATTAAAGACTTAAACATAAGACCTAACACCATAAAAACCCTAGAAGAAAATCTAGGCAAAACCATTCAGGACGTAGGCGTAGGCAAGGACTTAATGACCAAAACACCAAAAGCATTGGCAACAAAAGCCAAAATAGACAAATGGGACCTAATCAATCTCCACAGCTTCTGCATGGCAAAAGAAACAGTCATTAGGGTGAATTGGCAAACAACAGAATGGGAAAAAAATTTTGCAGTCTACCCATGTGACAAAGGGCTGATATCCAGAATTTACAAAGAGCTAAAACAGATCTATAAGAAAAAAAACAAACAAGCCCATTCAAAAGTGGGCGAAGGATATGAACAGACACTTTACAAAAGAAGACATACATGAGGCCAACAAACAGGAAAAAATGCTCATCATCACTGGTCATTAGAGAAATGCAAATCAAAACTACATTGAGATACCACCTCACGCCAATTAGAATGGCTATCATTAAAAAATCTGGAGACAACAGATGCTGGAGAGGATGTGGAGAAATAGGAACACTTTTACACTGTTGGTGGGAGTGTAAATTAGTTCAACCATTGTAGAAGACAGTGTGGCGATTCCTTAATGACCTAGAAATAGAAATTCCATTTGACCCAGCAATCCCATTACTGGGTATATATCCAAAGGATTATAAATCGTTCTACTATAAGGACACGTGCACACGAATGTTCATTGCAGCACTGTTTACAATAGCAAAGGCCTGGAACCGACCCAAATGCCCATCGATGAGAGACTGGACAGGGAAAATGTGGTACATATACACCATGGAATATTATGCAGCCATCAAAAATGATGAGTTCATGTCCTTTGTAGGGACATGGATGAACCTGGAAACCATCATTCTCAGCAAACTGACACAAGAGTGGAAAATCAAACACCGTATGTTCTCACTCATAGGCAGGTGTTGAACAATGAGAACACATGGACACAGGGAGAGGAGCACTACACACTGGGGTCTGTTGGGGGGAAATGGGGGAGGGACGGGGGTGGGGAGTTGGGGAGAGATAGCATTGGGAGAAATGCCAGATATAGGTGAAGGGGAGGAAGGCAGCAAATCACACTGTCATGTGTGTACCTATGCAACAACCTAGCATTTTCTTCACATGTACCCCAAAACCTGAAATGCAGTTAAAAAAAAAAAAGCAAATACCTGCAGAGGAGACATAGATCCTCTACTCTTGCTGGAAAGAGACATTTGCAGCCTTCTTTAATCTGCCATTGTTCTGAACTCAGGGGTGATGAAAGAAGTGTTCTGTATTAGGTCCCTGACAATATAATCTATTTTAATTATGATGCTTCTGTAATACACATTGGTCAATAACAAAAAAAAATAAGAAAGACTTCCTCCTGAAATATTAAAAAATAAACTAAAATAGGCACAAAACAAAAAAATATAATATTCCTATATGCATGTTCACACTGAGAAAACACTCAGTGAGACAAAATGTTGGAATCCTGGTAACTATGATAGAAATGGGGTGTGCCTATATGTATGTGTGTGAAGGGAAAGGTCATCTCCATCACCTATCTATATTTATCTATTTATCATTTACCATGTATTAGTTATCTATCAGTTATCTATTTTATCTATCACCTAGCTATCTGTGTCTCATAAATACAAGACATTTAAATTAATGTTTGCTATTGATCTATTATCAAAAATCACTATTGAATCATTTATAAAACTCAGCATGCTTTGTCAAACAATTAAGACCTTTATTTGTATTCATGAGTATTAAGGGTAAATGCTTAAATGAACATTTGTCAGAAAATTTAGGTGACCACTACTCTTAAATCCATTTGCTTATAATCTTCTTTTGACATAAGAAACGAATGATAAAATCACAAACATATTCAAGTACTCTGGTCTTTATACTCCAAAGTTCTCCCTCTGTGTTATGTCTGCTCTACCTTATTCAAGAACACCATTTTGTAAAAGAAAAATAAAGTGGCAACAATATTAATACAACTTGTACTTATTTTGAAAAATATATTTTAGTAGCAGCTCCCACCTGTTTTTATTTTCCAGCACACATCTAAATAACTCATTTCAGAAAAGCAGATACATACTGCCTTGTTCGAGAAAACAGTAAAGTATATATGGAATCAGACTACATAAAAATCATATTAGATGGATATCAAAATTTAAGAGAAGTTTGTGCTTTGTCATGGAATGGGAGGTGTTTGATTTGATACAAAGTCCAAAGGAGTAAGATTTAGAAGGTACAATAACTTGTCCATTTATCATTATGTGGCTTTGAGCCAGTCACTTGATCTCCTTCAGATTATTTATTTGTAAAGTTTAATATATAATAATATTAGCACTTAGTGTTGTTGTGGATAAAATTATAAAATTATATGAGTGAGTATCTGGTTGTCACACTTTAATATTCTTCTTTTCCTGCTCCGTTATGCACTGTGAACAAGAATTATCTTCAAAAATTAGATATATATAAAATTCAAAAATTATATATTATATATACATAAATGTATATACTATAAATATTTTCAGAATAAGTCTTTATTTTGAAATGTGAAATAATGGTAGAATATGGTGGGAGCAGTAAATCTGGCCTTAAATTGCAAGCGATAATGATCTGTTGTTCTTATTAGCTACTGATTTGATCCAAAAGCAGTACAGTATTACAAGCTACTCATTGCCTTTTATTTATTTTTATTTTTTTAATTCACTTTTTAAAAATTGCATTTTAGGTTTTGGAGTACATGTTAAGAACATGCAAGATTGTTGCATAGGTACACACATGGCAGTGTGATTTGCTGCTTTCCTCCCCATCACCTATATCTGGCATTTCTCCCCATGCTATCTCTCCGCAACTCCCCACTCCCCGCTGTCCCTCCCCTATTTCCCCCCAACAGACCCCAGTGTGTGATGCTCCTCTCCCTGTGCCTTTTAATCAATTTTTAAAGATTTGTGTTCCAGCAAGGAGAAGAACAAATGTGGATGTAGCCTGCTTTCCAGGGCTTTCTTTGCAAATAAACAACACTCGGTTTTTATTTTGCCAAATATAAATTCAGACTGTTTTCCCCTCATACATATTTGCACTGGATCACAAATGTTTTCGATGCTTTTAATATCAGTGAATGGATCTTTGACCAACATAAAATTTATTTTGGGATCAGTTTCCTCCTTCTGTGAAATGGCAAACTGTTTGCTATGTTACATAAAAGAAAATCTCAGCCTTAGATGAGGCAATCACTTTGTGTCCTTAATAAAGAAATGTAATAGCAGTAAGAACCAGGCCAGATGCCAGAGCCTGCTTATATTGGCCAAACTTCTGCTGCAGCAGGTTATGTACATCTATCCTGGTTAACATTCAACCCATGGAAAATGGCTTCTTCCTTACTATTATCATTATAATCAGGATAATGTTTTTCATAACAGGCTTTTGACTAAGAAGATTAAAAAAATCAATTAATTAATTAATCAATACACAAATACACACCAGCCTAAAGAATTTCTGGAGTTGAAAAATTATGCCTGCCTCTGAAAGAATAGTATTGTGACTGAACGGCATTGGGCCATTCTAACTGGAGTGCATTAAAAAAAAAAATCATTTGATTTGGGAGGTATCTTAGTGACTTTCAGGAAATTAGTAAATGAATGTTTATAAAAACATGTAATAGAGAACAAAGATTTCTGCTAATACATATACGTTATTATTTGTATAAAGCATTCTAATATTCTGCTTATATTTTTCTCTCCTTCTTTATATGCATAATAACATTTCCATGGCAGTAGGACCAGGTGCTCTGAAGTATTTTTTCCAATAACGTGGATGGATAATAACTATGGAGGGTTCTACACATTCATTTCAACTCATCATTCATTTTAGTTAAAAATTAAGATTTAGTAAGGGTCAACACATTAGAGGTAGAAGAAAAGAGAATGAATTGTAAAGGTGTTCACTGGGAATCAGAGAACAGTGTTAGTTAATGTTAACTACAAAGAAAAATTAATCTCAAGGCACCCACAGATGCCAGGTATGTCTGAAGTTCTTTTTAATCCTTCATTTAGAGAAAATTATTATTTTTAAATTTTTAATTGGCACATATTTATAGGGTACAATGTGATGTTTCAATACATGAATGTATTATTTTGTGATCAAATCAAGATAATTAGCATATCTAACACTTCAAACATTTATCATTTATTTGTGGTAGAAATATTCAAAACCCTGTCTTCCAGCTATTTTGAAATATACAATATCTTATTGTTGACAATATTCTCCCTTCTGTGCAACAGGACACCAGCAGTAATTCTTCCTTTCTAATTGTAAGTTTATACCCAATGACAATCCTCTCCCAATTCTCACCTTTTCCCTACTTTCCCCAGTCTCAATTTTTTTGATTGTGCATATGAGTGAGAACAAGCTGCATTTGTCTTTCTCTGTCTAGCTTAGTTAACATAAAATATGAAAAAATGTTCAACATCACTAACTATCAGGAAAATGCAAATCAAAACCACAGTGAGATATCATCTCACTCTAGTTAGAACGGCTATTATCAAAATACAAAAGATAAAAAAGTGTTGGCAAGAATATGGAGAAAAGGGAACTCTTATGCACGTTGGTGGGAATGTAAATTAGTACATCCATTATGTAGAACAGTATGGAGGTTCCTTGAAAACTTAAAAATAGAACTACCATATGATACACCAATTCCACTACTGGGTAGAGACAAAGCAAATAAAATCAGTATGTCATAGAGATATCTGCACTCCCATGTTTATTGCAGCATTATTCACAATAGCCAAGATACAGAATCAACTTAAGTGTTTCTTAATGGATGAATAAAGAAAATGTTGCATATATACACAATGGGATACTATTTAATCATATAAAAGAATAAAAGTCTGACATTTGTGACAACATGGATGGTCCTGGGGATATTATGTTAAGTGTCTGAGGTTTTGACTCCTGAAATGTTATAATGTTCTTGATTTAGGATATTAGCCTGAGTAAAATGATAACAAGGTTTGCAAAAATATTTTAAAAATGACTCACAGGAAAAAATGCTATTTAAAAATAGCAACACTAAGAATAATACAATATTAAATTCTCATAGTATTTTCAAGCCCACAGAGCATATTAATTCATTCAAAAAACTTTCACACATTAACTCTAAGAAAAATTGAGGTCGCCTTTTATACCAATTTTATAACTTTGAAAAGTAACCAGTGATATTTAGAGAAATTATATTAGTCGTGGCACTCTTACACTCACATTCTTGTGCTCTCATTTCTCCCTCTGTCTCTCTCTCTCTCTCTCTCCCCCCACCCCAAGACAGACAAGGAGAGACTTATTGTAATAAATAGGCTCATTACAGATCTGGAGAAGTCCCAAGATTTACAGTCAGCAAGCTGGAGACCCAGGAGAGGCAAGGATACAGTTCCAGTCTGAGTCCAAAGGCATGAGAACCAAGAAAGCCAGTGATGTTAAGTTCCAGTCCCAGAACTGGAGGCTTAAGACTCAAGAAGAACCAAGGCTTCAATTCAAGTTCAAAGGCAGGAAAAGATAGATGTTCCAGCTTTAGCTATCAGTCTTTTTGATCTACTTAGGTCTTCAATTGATTGGATCAATGGAAGTTCTTTTTTTTTTTTTTTTTTTTTTTTTTTTTTTTTTTTTTTTTTTTTTTTTTTTTTTTTTTTTTTTTTTTTTTTT
>NW_016107523.1:2216159-2218561 GCF_001604975.1 Cebus imitator | reverse complement strand
TCTGTTCATATCCTTTGCCCACTTTTGAATGGGCTTGTTAGTTTTTTTCTTGTAAATCTGCTTTAGTTCTTTGTAAATTTTGGATATCAGCCCTTTGTCAGATGGGTAAACTTTAATTAGTCTTTTTGATCTACTTATGTCTTCAATTGATTGGATCAGACCCATCCACACAAGGGAGAACAATCTGCGTGGCTCACTCTACTGATGCAAATGTTAATCTCTCTAGAAACAGCCTCATAAACACACCCGTAATAATGTTTGATCCAATGTCTGGGTACCCTGTGGCCCAGTCAAGTTGACACATAAAATTACCAATCACAGAAGTTAAGTAATTTGTTGACGTAAATTGATAAAGTTAAAATTTTTATTATCAATCGGTTCCAAATTCTAGCCCCTTTATGTTTTTTCCTTTTATTATATTAAATTTGTTGCAAAATGTTCTTAAAGCAAATTTGGAAAATACTAGATTTCTTCAGGTCAGAAATTCTGCCTTATTCTATCCATGAAGAAAGCTCAAATGCATTTATTTGACAGACCTGGAACAGTTATTATGTCTGATACTAAGGTTACGGTTTCAAGTGCAAGAAAAAATTGCCTTTGTGCTTTCTATCTGTTTGATCTTGGAAGCCAAGATTGAAAGAAGAAAAACAGGAGAAAAACATGCTGATACAGGGAAAAAACATCAAGAGAAAATTTCTGCAACTGAGAAATAAACTTATATACAATGAAGATCCTATTTTATTAGAAAAATAATCATCTAAAATGTTATTTTAAAAATGAGAAAGCTTGAGAGGTATTTACTAGATTATATATTGATTTTTCTTCTTTTAATCTCTATTTTTAATTTAGACTCGGGGGTACATATGTTGGTTTGTTACAAGGGTATATTGCATGATGCTGAAATTTGGGTTTCTATTGATTCCATCACCCAGATAATGAACATAATATCCAATAGGAAGTTTTTCAGCACTTGCTCCCCTCTCTGCCTTCCTTCTTTTGGAGTCCCCAATTCTTGCTGGAAATTTGTTTTAATCTTAGGGGAACATTCATAGAAAAAAAAACTGT
Organism: Cebus imitator; assembly: GCF_001604975.1. NCBI lineage: Eukaryota > Metazoa > Chordata > Mammalia > Primates > Cebidae > Cebus > Cebus imitator. The sequence continues at coordinate 2,217,496 of NW_016107523.1, read as the reverse complement.
ACAAAGGGTTTCTTTGCACATTCTCAATGAGGAAAATCATGTTGACATTGTTCTGTCATTAGAAGAAATGTACAAAAATAGTTTTTGATAAACTGATGCTTAATGTCTTCCTAAGTTATTAAAATATACTGCAAGAAACTATTTTTCAAAGTCTTTGACATTTTTACTTTTTTTCAACTAAACATTTCACAGTCCTTTTGGGTGAGCTCTTTATATTATTTAAAATGTTCTTTTACTAGATAGTTCATTTAAATGCCTTATCCTGGAGTAACCTTTAAGGCATTATTTGGAAATAACATAGTTTCCCCTAAAGTATGTCTGTTTTCATCCACATCAGTAGAGTAGTAGGCAAGTGTGGGCTAAGAAAGCACAATATTCTCTTTTGTCACTGCACATTATTGTAGTTACCATATGAGCTAAGGGACTATGCTAGTGTTAAGGTTGGCTTTATAGTATGATTACACCTGTTATTTTCCTTGCTTTAAATTTGTTGGCATTTCACAAGAAATAATAGGTACAAAGTTAACTTGAGCTGTGATTATGAGAAAATGGTACAATAAGTTAAGCAACGCATTTAAAAATGGTTCAATTACTCAATTTCATGTGGTACGGTTTTAACATTGCCAATACTTCCTCAGATTAAATATACAAAAACATTAATAACTCATGCAAGCAACGTGTAAGGCAGTTACACATCCTACCACATATAAAGTATGCTACTAAATCTGAATTAAAATAAATATAAGATTAGACTGTTACTTTCTAGAAAGTTAACACTCTGTTAAAAAGCAAGATGTAAGCATATAAAAAGTTAAATAAAGTTTATTTAATGTTCAAGACAATAGAATTCATGTCATGTGGCAATACCTGATTACTTTCCAAATTGATCACACAGACAAAATATTGTACTTGAGAAAGAGAGAGAGAGAGACAGATCTTCAATGATGACAAACAAGAGGTCTACAGAGGAATAATTTATGGGTTTTCCAAAAACCAAATAAGTTTTGAGAGCTGCTGAGACCAGCTTAATGGCATGTATAATAATTAAAAAGTACAAGAACATGGGGGGATTTATGACGGTATAGTTTTAAGATTATATTAAAATAGACATTGAATATCAGGAAAGGTGATTTTATACCAAATCTTGTAAACAAAGGGGATCTACTAAAGGATTTAAGGAGACAAATGACATGATAAAATTTATTTTTATGGCTGATCGCAATATTACAAGTGGATTGGAAAGGAGAATATGATTACAAATGGAAAGGACAATGAGAACACATGGACTCAGGGAGAGGAGCATCACACACTGAGGGCAGTTGGGGGGGGTAGGGGAG
>NW_016107523.1:2149954-2215411 GCF_001604975.1 Cebus imitator | reverse complement strand
TGGTTTTGAACAAGATCAAATGGCAGAGAAGCCAATGAATTTGGCAAATACATTAGTGTTGATTTCGAAAGTTTATTCTACAAATAATTAAGGAGTGCTCATTATGGTCCAAGCACTATTCCAGGTGCTAAAGATATGGCAGGCAGTGAGCTCTCATGGAATTTATGAAGGCAATATAAAATAAACAACTAAGAAAACTGATGCATGATACAAGGTGATAAAGAATATGAAGAGACTTAAAATACCCTGTAAAGAAATGGAGAGTGAGAACAGGAGGGGATTATGGTGGTCATGGTAATGGGAGCTAATAGATGCTCCCCAGGGAAGTTAGAAGGTAAGAACTGTGGATATCTGAAGGAAGAAGGTTGAATTTCAATAGCAGGAACCAAAACCAAACCTACAGAGAGAGGATAGTGAAGGATTTATGTTGGAATGAATTATGGTTTTGTGTAGCTAATGTTTCTTAAAGAATAAACTGGTTTATCCTCTTGATAAGGAATTAGTGGTGAAAGAAGCTTTGAAGACATTTAATATTAGGAAGCAAGAAATCAGAGCTGTGAAGGGATATGTTAAAATGAGGGCATTGCCTCCATAAGCAGACCGTTAAAACTGTCTGGAAATGTTGAAGGGCCTATGAAAAGCACTAGATGATGATGATGCTACATTTCTGAAGTTATCCCTTATCATTGGCTCTAAATGTGCATTGCATTTAACATTTTATTTTATATTTTAAAGTAAACACACAAGCAATTTAAAATAGCTGCAAAAAATATGATCATGTATGGTTCCTCTTTTGTCTTGGCTCACTCCTCCATCCACAACTAAACTTCCTCCATTAAAAGAACCTAATTATTTATTTCTGTAATTTTGCACTGTTTTTTTTTTTCAATTTATATAAATCTTATATACTTTTGTATGGCACAGGGTGAGAAGAGATGGATAGGAATGAAAATAAAACCAGAAATAAATTAAAATTCATTACCAATGTAAAAATAAATCTTATTGTTTTTGTAATAATGCCTTGTCCTCTGTGATCACCAAAAATGTATAATACAAAAGCAGCCAATCTCTTGGGAGAGTATAGAAAGTTTAGGGAAATGTAATTAATTTTATTTGCAGAAAGAATCAATATGGCAGTGCTTCTCAAGTTCAATTCAATCACAAATGTAAAGAACAGATTTGCATTTACATTTAAGTAGAAGCATGGTGGATTAAAAAGATTTCAGTATAATTTAGCCACCTCTTTGTCAAAATAGGGCATTCATTGAACATAATGGCACTCAAGGCCATCCTTCCAATAAATTACCCTATAAAAGTTCCATAAAAAATTTAATATGGTACAGGTTGGGGAACATAGGTAATTAAATGTGTTGTAGAGGTGGAAAGAAGACCTGGGAAAAAGAAAAGATTGTAATTAAGAGTTGAAAGAAGAATTCCGAAATAAATAAGTTATTTTAGGAAAATGTTATCAATATGCTAATCACTTTAGGTCCCTTATCATGGGTAAGAATCTGAAATAGGTGATTGGGTCAATGGTAGTCAGCCCCTTGGTGTTTTCAGATGCTAGGAGTTTCATGACAGACAGGCTATAAACGTTGATTACCTTTCTAATAAGAACATTGTTGCTTGTCAATCTCCAATCTTTTTAATACGCTAATGTCAAATGGAAACAAAATCGACTCCTGGATGGCAAGCAAGCTGCACTGGGATTGGGTAAGGCTAGAAGCCATTATCTGCAACACAGAGATAAGCAAGGCTGAATTCTCTGTGGTCTTTTGAGACTGTATTATGTGAAATGAAGAATTTACAAGCAGAAACAGTAACTAAAAACCTCATTATTAATGACTTTTGAGTAGCCATGGTTTCTGGGTTTTTTTGTGTGAATCTATAAGAGACTTAACAAAGACAAAAATGTGGGCACAAAAAAATGTAGCAAATAAACAGAATCTGGGACTAAAATAGAAAAATGTAACTGTGTCTTGAAAGTGTTTGTATACTGGCTGAAAGAGTGAACTGTACAGGGTTTGTTTAAACAAAAGTTATGTAAATCTTTGCTCAGCTGGTTGTTCAGGAAAATAAATGGAAGCAAACAGAGGAAAACAGACCACAGACTAGAAGAGTTTGTCAAGAATGATAACGGGCATCGAAGCAACAGGATTTAAAATGATAGCCCAGCCTCTGTAAATAATGCAAGCTCTTCAGGATGCACTAGAGACCCAACTCGACAGCATGATAATTTTAGCTAAAAACCTGCTATTCCCTCCACGAGACTCCATAAACTAAAGAAGAAAGCTGAGGGATTTTATACACCCAAAACGCCAACTGTTAGAAGCGTGGGAAACCTGGCACCTTTAAATCTCTGATTTTATCCCTTAGTTGCCCATGACATTGCCTGGGAGATTTTGCAGCACTTAAACTGGGATAAGGAAGACAATTAAAGCATCTCAGTTTTTGTCTAACCATGCTAAAATTAAGAGTGACAGGTCTGAAGCAAACATGTTGTGCCTTTGTATGCAAACAAAATTCAGTTGACAAAACACAAAGTAAAATGACTACAAATGAGCTAAAAATACAAAATTAAGTTAGGCAAAATTCCCATGAACGCTGTCCCTTCACCCCTAAATATTTTACTTCCCCCATTGAGACCCTCTAACATCTATGAGATAAACAGAAGTTGGGAGGACAGGTGAGAAAAATCTTCTTAAGGAACTCAAACTAATAACCCCATGCATCATCTGGAAAGCAGTCTGGCAAGAGGCCTTCTTTTCTCATTAACCTTCTGTGGGCTCAGCACCTGACAAAGCATGGGGCTGCTCCCCCAGAAATGGGACTCCCACTGACACAGACTAACTGGAGAAAAATTGGCCTGAATTTATAAATCAGTCATTTGTAGAACAAGACTTGAGCATCATTAGCCTTTGGAAACAGTTTTAATCCGAGTTAGGCAGGAGTAGGCACCTGCTATAAATCTGACCTTAGCACTCCAGAGTAGCCGCACATGTATAGGGAAATGAATTTCTCCCTGTTGATCTCTTCATTGCAATCTTGTGCCCACAAAACTTCCATGCAACTGCCCTAACAGGTTTAAAAGACCAAGTCAGGAAATTCACTTGTCACCTGGCTCTCAAAGTGAACTCAAAAGAAATTAAAGAATTCAAAGGGGTCATGGATTTCTTCAAAGCTCCAAATAGTTGTTTGATAGGGATGATGAATTTTGAGCCATCTGGGCAATATGAGAAGGCTCTGCTGATTATCCTTCCTTACGTGCTTGTCAACTCACTTGTGACTCTGGGAGAGGATGACATTTTTGAAGTTTCAAATTCTCTGTGTGTATGTGTCTGTGTGCTTGAGTGCTTAAGTTATTAAATTTGTATTTATTTGCTTAAATATTTATTTATTCATTTATTGAAAAAGAGCAAGAGGTAGAAAAGTAAGTTCACAGAGTGAAAAATGAGTAGGCAAATTTGAAAATCACCAGTGATTACTCTATTGGTTAAAAAGATGCATTATCATAATGAATGCATTAGAAATAACAAACATATGTACAAATGTCAATAAGTTTGTAGTGATTTTGTCTTCTGTGCAATTTCCTATATTTTTTTCAAATTTTAAAATGAGCAGTTATTACTTTTATAATAAGAAAAAAGTAAATGCAAACAAAAAAGGAAAAGTTACGCATTTTGTGGATAATTTATGGCACATCTTTGAAAGTTTTATGTTAGAGGCTTTCACTGGCTAATTAGAAATTGCTTTATATATTTTTCCTTGTTGAATGGAAAGAGGGGAGGGAGGCAGAGAGGAATAAACAAGGGAGAAATAATAGGGCAAAAACCTGGTTCCATTCGAGAGCAAATTAACTTTCCCTCATGGGTAGTCCGAAATGTTAATTGATGATAATTAAGAAAAATGAGTTTTTTGTGTGTGTGTGTGTGTGAACACCACCACACAATTCCATATTTTCATATTAGCTAAAGCTTAAAGCCAGACTGGTACAGTACAACTTTGCAGTTGGGTGTTAACTACTTTTCATAGAAGGAGCCACATTCATGGTGAATCTAAAGGCCTCATTTTCTTGCTAAATACATCTTTGCATCTATTTTCTATTTCTCCCTATACCATTAATGACACCCACAATAGTAAAGATAACATTTGATCATGATTTCTTATATACCTGAATTTTCTTTGCTGAGAAATAGAGAAGTACATTTAAAAAAAAAGGGGGGGGGCTTTAAATTCCATTCAAAAATGTACAAATGTGACTGCTGAACTCCATAACAAAATCATCCATGAATCGGCCATGGCTTTATAACTGCCAAGGAACACCACATAGGCATGGATAAAAATTGGAAAAAAAGAAAATAATGTGAATTAGAATTTTACCAATAGTATTAGTGCTAATGGAATCAACACGACATAAACATGAATCTTTGAAATACCAAAACTTGATGAGGTAAAGTGATGCTCAACAGTATATTTCTTCTCAGGGTAATCATAGTGAATATTAGAATACACTGACTGGGAAAATAGCAGTAGGTAATTTGGGAGAATTTTGCTGCAATAATTTAGTCCCCAAACAGTGATTATTTAATGGTCATTATTCCAAACTGCAAGGGACAGTTATGAATCCAAACACTATTCAAAAGGCAAATTATTACAGAGAATGTTGCACCCTTCCTAAGTTGTGAGTGGCCCAGATTTATGTAATAGCAACTGGGAACAAAAACAGCAAGGTCAATGGAAACCTATTTGCAGTACTTAATCTAGTTGAATAAGCATCCATATTTTTTGGCCTAGCGTAGTGGTTCATGCCTGTAATCCCAGCACTTTGGGAGGCTGAGGCAGGTGGATCATAAGGTCAGGATTTCAAGAGCAGTCTGACCAAGATGGTGAAACCCTGTCTCTACTAAAACTACAAAAATTAGCCAGGTATGGTGGCAGGCTCCTGTAATACCAGCTACTCAGGAGGTGGAGGCAGAAGAATTGCTTGAACCCAGGCGACAGAGCTTACAGTGAGCCAGGATTGTGCTACTGCACTCCAGTCTCGGTGAGAGAGTAAGGCTGTATCTCAAATTAAATAAAATGAAATCTACATTTTTTAGCACTGAATTTTGTGCAATGGAAAACAAAAAAAAAGTAAGTGGGGCTTCAATTTTATATCAGCTATGATAAAAGACAGTAACGGAAAGACCTGATTCCTTAAACTTCAGGATTGTTTCTTATTCATTGTAATATTTTCAGCGTTATATAGAGTTGCAGGCATATAACTGGCCCAAAACAATAAAAGCCATGCTGAATTAATCAATTAGTGAGCTAGTAAACAATGAATTAGAAGTAGTTAATAAGCCAGGATAATATATGATGAACTGTGTCAGAACCAAGATCAACGCCAAGAAACAACCAACCTAACTATACCAATGCGATGATGTCATCTATGAGAAGGGAAGAGGAAAGGGCAGTATGCTTTCATAAATATTAATCATTTACAACTCAGAAACTGCATATCTTCCATTCCACAATGTGAGTTCAGATCTTTTCAATTAAGCTTTTCCTTTTTGCCCACATAATGATCCAATCAGAAGAACCTCAGTCAAGTACTGCTGCAAAGATGCCTGAATTGGGTGAACCCTAAAGAAAATTCTGATGCCTGCATTGGCAAAAATCAACAAGCCACTCTGTGTACTGCATCTTATTTGAATCTTCTATTATTTGTATATTCAATCTTGAATAAATCAATTTGCCCTCTTGGGTCTTGTGATCATCATCTATAAAATCAGGATCAGCTGATTGCTAAGTTCTGCATAATATTAGATTTACCATAGGTCAACCTAGGTGACACACTAGAATCACTAGGGAAGCTTGCCCAAACATCACATACCAGGGCCTGTTGCGGGGGTGGGGGGTGGGGGGCTAGGGGAAGGATAGCAGTGGGTGGAAGACTAGGGGAGGGATACATTAGGAGAAATACCTAATGTAGATGATGGGTTGATGGGTGCAGCAAACCACCATGGCACACGTATACCTATGTAACACACCTGCACATTTTGCACGTGTACCCCAGAATTTAAGGTATAATAATAATTTTAAAAATGTCATTCTCAGGTCTCACACCAGAAAAATCAAAGCATAATTTCTGCATGTGGGAACTAGGCATCTCTATTTTTTTTAGAGCTTCCAGAGTAATTCCAACTTGTATCTAAGATTGAAAACTAACTCTTTAAAGTCTAGTTGTCACCTGATTAATTTAAGGATCCTTTCAGAGTCATGAAATAATTCACTTTTTGTACTTCTTTATGCCTAAAGTTACATATTTCTAGAATAAAGATTTTTGTGCACATATTTTTTTATTGCATTTTACGTTTGAGGGTACATGTGAAGAACATGCAAGATTGTTGCATAGGTATACACGTGGCAGTGTGATTTGCTGCCTTCCTCCCCCTCACCTATATCTGGCATTTCTCCCCATGCCATCCCCCCCAACTCCCCACCCCACGCTGTCCCTCCCCTATTTCCCTCCAACAGACCCCAGTGTGTAGTGCTCCCCTCCCTGTGTGCACGTATTTTAAAAGGGCATGTGGCTTGTATTTTTTTTCTTTGCAACTTAATGTGATGATTAATATTCCAAATTTGCTACCAATTTTCATTACTACTTAGTATTTTCAGGCACGGATGGCTCCATAGTTCAAGATTTCTGCCTATTTAAAAGCAGTCGCCTTAAGCATATTTTAGTCTGTCAGTAGATGTATATTCTTCCTGCTTTTAATAATGAACATTTCATTTTAAGCTATAATCCCTAAAAAGGATTTCCTGGCAGAATGGTTTATATCATAAGAGCATATGGGAGTTAAGAATAATTATGCAGAGAGTATCTTTCTCCAAAGAGCTTAAAGCACTTTATGGAATTCATCTAATTAATGTTCACGCTATATCCATGAGAAAGCAGTGGACAGTGAAGCATGGCTGCCTCTGAAGTGAACTCCCATTCCATTCCTTGAGAGGGTAAGATTAAACCCAGCAAATGCAGAGTTAGTGTAGTCTACCACTGTTTGTCAGCCTGTGACAAAAGCTACATCTTATTACATTAAAATGAAGAGGAAGAAAAGCCAATCAGCTGAGTTACTTTTCCCTTTGGATTTCAAGTATCTTAACAATTAAAAACAAAACTCCCAGTTCCTTTAACAATTCCAGATGCTCTGGCATTAAATAAATACAGACAAAGTTTGATTAAAATGTGGAGCTTCTCTAGTAGAACAAACAATATTTACATTGCTTTTCATTCACACAATAAATAGTAAGCATTGTTAATTTGTATGGGCATATTTACATCAACTCAAATGCTACCCAAATCTGACTGTGTACTTTTATCCCAGACAGCCTGACAGATGAAGATAATTTTATTATCATCGCAAGAAAAGCATTAATTAAATGCATACCTGTTAATACATTTTGATGGAGTAAAAGAGATAAAAGGATGGGATTTCATAATAGTTAGAAAGGCTGATTTAAAAACAAAAATAAGACAATACTTCAGTACCTCTTCCGCATTTTAAATCACTGTCTTTCCCACTGGGATCACGTCTTAACTTGACCTTATTTCCCTAACCTGGTCAGATTTTCTTCCGAATAAAATTAATGAAAGAATTCACAGAAGGCTTATGATTTCATTAAAATAGATAAAAAAGCTGAAACTTCATAAAAATTTATTGGCAAATTCAAAGACATAAAAGAGTACTTAAAAATTCTACAATGCATAATCTGTGACATCTTTTTATTTTAAAAACAAAGTATGTAGCAAATAACATTGTCTCTCCACATAGTCCTACTATGCTGACAGAAGATAAACATAAGGGCAGTAGGTATTCCTCAAAGTCATCTATCCGTACATTTGAGATAAGATCAATTTATCTCATCACTTTCATAATAGGTAAATAACTAGTGGATACATTTTGCCTAAAAGCAGAATTGATTCTGATGATTGTCAATACAAATTTAAAACATCAAGTCTATTTAGAGAAGTAAAAACAAAGGTACCAACAAATCAATAGTAAGATCCTTTGATGTTCATCTTTTAATATTCTCCATTGTACTAACTCTTGACTCATATTTTCCCATGTAAAGTAACTGCTTATTAATTTAACATTGAATTACTTGAAATTTATAATACCAGCTAACTAACTGGCTAAGCTCTTAAACATATTTTCTTACATATACTCAACATACAGCTGAAAATTGTAGACTATTTCATGGGAAATTTATCCTGACTGAAAGTGATAGCAATGTCATATAAAACCTTCATAAAATTTAAATATACACCATTGCATAAAATTAAAACAAAATAATAACACTTGAATTTCGTTTTAGCTTTTGAGATTTGCTAGTCTTAATTATTAGATGATCATGGGCTTCAACATAGAAAAACATATAAATCCCATTACTGCGTATATACTCAAAGGATTATAAATCATTCTACTAGAAAGATAAATGCACACATATGTTTATTGCAGCACTGTTCACAATAACAAAGACTTGGAACCAACCCAAATGCCCATCAGTGATAGAATGGATAAAGAAAATTTGGCACATATACACCATGAAATACTATGCAGCCATAAAAAAGGATGAGTTCATGTCCTTTGCAATTTAATGTCCCTTTGGATGAAACTGGAAACCATCATTCTGAGCAAACTAGCACAGGAACAGGAAACCAAATACCACATGTTCTCACCCATAAGTGAGAGTTGAACAATAAGAACACATGGACACAGGGAGGGGAACATCACACACTGGGCCTGTTGGGAGATGGGGGGCTAGGGAAGGGGTAGTGTTAGGAGAAACACCAAATGTAGTTGATGGGTTATAGGTGCAGCAAACCACTATGGCACATGTATACCTATGTAACAAACCTGCCCCTTCTGCATATGTATCCCAGAACTTAAAGTACAATTAAAAAAGAAAAACATATAAAAGGAAAAGTGTACAAATCATTTTAAAGTCAATGATTGATAATTTCTTACATATCTTATAAGGACTATTACCATACTGTTGGTTTTACTTTTCTAGAGATGCTTAGAGACTAATTGGATTATTTTGAAACAATCTCTTTTGCTACAAAAGAAAAGAATTTGTAAAGGCAAATCTCTATAGCCAATCAGTTAAGAAGTTACTTATTGAATTCCAGAGAGCGTTCCATATTATTCTGTGATAGTGAATGTGGCAGTGGGTGCAGCGGGTTTTTAATGGACGAAAAGTGGTTCTGAGTAGTTTAAGAATCATATGGGCTAAAATTACCATGATAGCTTAATTAGCAACACCACCTGAAGTAGAAACTGTCTATATAATTTCACGCAGAATCAAGTTACTTTTCAACTGGTTTCTCCCCAGGATGTGTTCCTATTTGTTGCAAATTCTTACCACAACCTTATGGCTAATGGGTACTCAAAATCCAGAAATGGAGAATTTGCACCTCAGAAGAAAGTCACAATTTTAAATAAATACTACAACTTCTGGAGACTTCTGAATTTAATGTGACTCCATAGTGACCATATCGATAAAACCTCTTCAAATTGATAAATAGAATAGAATGTCCAATTGCATATCTTGGACAATCCATGCACAATTAGAAACAGATGTAACAAAGGCTTTCAGATACATGACTGGGAAACTATAAGAGCCACAGCTGCACAGTACTCTGAATCTGTTTTAAAGTGTACATTTTAAACACCTTAAATGCCTTCTAAAACTTAAGAACAAAAATTGCTGAGGTAATTTTGATGACTTCTACTTAATCTTTGTCTTTCTCAGAAAAAATAGGTTGATCACACATACAATGATGATCGATAATTTTGTTAAAATGTTCAAATCAAAAACAGGTCCCATCTAAAATTGCTTATTTATGTATACGATAAGCATGAGAAACCCAAAGGAAATCTTCACGAAATTACCTTAAATGCTAGTTTTTAACATCCTTTTAATGAGCCATTGTGTGTTCCCTTAAGAAGAAAACTACCTCAGGTATTTGACTATTTAAAGGATTTATTTTACTATTAAAAGATTCCTTTTTACATAACACCAGTAACCCTGGTGATAGTAAAGCTTTAGCCCTTGGTTAAACTCTTGCTTTATAATGTATCATATTCTCATATTGTACAGAAGCTGTACTTTCCAATACAATAGCCATTAGCCACATGTGGCTATATAAATTTAAATTAATTAAAATTAAATAAAGTTACAATTTCAGTTCTTCATTCCCACTAAGCGCATTTCAAGTTCTCAATGGCCGCATTATAGTGCATTTCTAACACTAAAATTTTCTATAAGACAGGGCTGGTATAGCGACTGATTCTTTGTCTGCCTCTGCCACTACTTTATCCCTTGTGAGGAGGGCAAGGGTTGACCATAATGGGTTGTATATAACTGGCACATTTAAGTGCTCAAAAATATAATGAACCAATGAATAAATCTTGTTATTATTACCACCGATACTGCCATACATAAAATACCTTTCAGATTAAAAGTGCTTTTACCTACCAGTGATTTCCAGGGGCTGGGGTGGGGCAGGAGACTGACTGCAATGGGAGTGCAAGCAAACTTTTTGAGGTGATAAAAATATTCTATATTTTGATCATGGATGTGGTTGTAGGCTTGCATATATTTGTCAAAAACCATCAGCTATACACTTAAACAAGGTGATCTTTTTCTGCATGTAACTTATACCTCAATAAAACAAAAAGGAATTGGAAAGAGAGAAAATCGGCACTTTTATTTGCATTTTAAAATTTTATCCTTGACTTTTACAGTGAATAAACCTGATACTACTAAAAAACAATAAAAATATTTAGAAATGTAGGATGCATCAAGTTTGTGTTGGATGTCAGGCAACTTAGGGGCATAGATTTCTAAAAAATTGTCATGGGTTAACATACTGCTCAGGGAAGATGCTAGCAGGTCTCACTGGGAAGATCCCACCCTCTAATCTCACCCCCACCCCACTGATTCTCTAATCACTTTTGATTTTACCATCTGTTCCTCCTGGCACAACAAAGGTTCAGAAAGAAAAGTGACAACTTCAATAACCTTGTCTTCAATGATACTTTGAAATTATTAGAGGTAAAAAAAATCAATTCTGTTGATTTAATCCACTATTTATTGAGTGCTTATTCATGAGTATAAATTCATGGCTATACCAGTCTGACATGATTTCACTAATATTATATGAATCTAAAACAGTGGCTGGAAAAACGCATGATCAATTCTAATTTCCACATTGCACAAAAGTTGACAGTCATGCACTGACTGTTCTGAGAAAATCCGAGGGTTAACTTGGAATTGGGATCATGATTTATTGATCACATTCCCTGGAAACTAAACCTTGTGATAAAATATGCCAAGCAATTTGGTATGTGCAAAGAAACATAAGACTTCTGTGAGCCGTTCCTTTCTGGGTACAGCAGGACCTTGATTGGGGATTTCCATTTGAAAAATCTCCTTCTCACCATGATGGTCAAAGCCTGATCCAGCCTGTTAATCTTCAGAGCAGAATTCAATGCACAGCAGTTTGCACTATCCTTTTACTTTAATAAATGCCAGTCGCTGTTGCCTCTCTGGTGTCTTTTAATTCAATGTCATTACTTTGTGTTTGTTCTCTCCGGTGATGTTTATCACAAAGAGCACAAAGGGAACAATTTATGCATTAAAGGTATGTCTCTGCTCATCGGAATAAATTATCCCTATAAGGGTCTGCAAAAATAATCCCATCTACTTTTCTTGGTGAATATTGAGTAAACCATTAAAAGGGCGTTGAAGCATTTGATTATCTTCTCATGAGAATGAAGACCTTCATGGTCATCCTCCTTCTAGGACTGAGAGAAATGCTGATTTCCCCTCACGAAGGTTATGAAGGTAGTGTATCATCTTTATGCCTAGCATAGGTTAAGTTTCTCAATTTCAAAATTGAAGAAATGTTTCAGTTAATTAAGTCCATGAAGAAAGCTTGTCTTTTTCTCTCACATTCTAGTCTATAAGCAGTACAGCTGTGTCTGGGTTCTTAGTTTTTTTAGAATAAGGATGATAGTTCTGTCTGTCTTCGATGAGGGCCTGAGCTCTAGGCCTCTGGATAGCAAAAGTCCACATAGTGGACATAATACACCTGAATTTAGTTTGCCCATGTATTCCCCTTCCTTTCATTAACCTGTCATTGAAGAGGTCATCTGTCTTACAGTATGTGAATTAATGTGAGGAAGGAATGAGAAAGCAGATATAAAGTACCTGGTCGCTATGATCATAATATACAATGTATAAATGATAGCTCTAATATTAGTAATATTATTGTTATTAGTGTACTTGCTCTTTTTCAACTGGTTTATTCATTTAGCTTTCTCCATATATATAGTAAGCCCCAAAGCATTTTTTGTTGTCCTCTTCCTCAAGCCTTTCTGGTCCTATGGAAAGTGTTAAGAGTTTATGGCTATGGAAATTATTTCTTTAGTTCATTGTGATCAATAGTTTGAAAGTTAAGTCTATTTTTATAGCTGTTTTTCTCCTTCAGAGCATATTTTCAATTTAACTTAGCAAACAGGCACTGTTTTTAATTTCAAAACAAAGTAATGCATAAACAAAAACTCTAACCCCAAGAGGTTCTTGATTTAGCTCTGCTCTATGTATCCTCAACCAAATACCTAAATTTAAGAAATGGAGCTTAATGTCTTTGTCTGTCAGGTGAAGCAGTTGAACTGCATGACACCTAATGTCTCTGCCGTCTCTAAAGCTACTGTTTGGTATTCAGTGATTTTAGTTAGCCACACAACAAAGTTTTTAAGCAATTTTAACACCCTAAGCAAATACACCCACAGAGTGAGGATTTTGGCAAATTATTATAGTGCTGGAATGGACAGAGCTGGAAAATACGAGCTCCTCAAAACAAAAATCTTACCTTGCCTATTTTAGACACAGCTTTTTAAGAGCAAAGAATCAAGTTTTGGACTCCATGTTTGGGTCCCTTTCCACTATCACTCCCTTCATGGAAGCCATCTTTCTCTCTCCTGGATTTTCCCCTCTGGGATCCCCTTCCTCACTCTCTCTTGGAAGCCTGTCTTCCCCTCCTAAACTCCATCTCTCTCTATTCCCTTCTACTCAGTGTGGAAGCTGCTTTCCTCTCCTGGATTCCATCTTTCTGGATTCTCACACTCAGTATGAGAGTTAGCTGTTTCTTTCTCTCTCCTTCTCCTGTTTCTCTCTCTCTTTAAATAAAATCACTTTCTACAAACAAACAAACAAACAAAAAGAATCAAGTTTTATTTTTCTTAGTTTCTTCTCAAGATATATACCAGGGCTTTTCTTATAATAAGTGGATGGTAAATAATTGCTGAATAAATTATGGTGAATCTTAGGCTTGTAGAAACACAGAATTTGGGATTACCTGTGTTCATTATTGAAAAATTTGTAAATTAACTAAACCATTTTCTGAGGATATTTATGAAATCAGTTGGCCTCACATTTGCCTTGAATTTGAAGTTTTACATTCCTACACTTAAATCAACAGTACTTTTTCTCATTATCTTCATTTCTTCAGACTTTTTTTCCCCCAAGATAGTTGATAAAATTCCTTCTGCCCACACTAAATCTTTAAAAACACAGAGAGTAGTTGGAAAAACTTGTGTTTTGCTATGTATGTCTAATTAGTATTCTGTATAAAGATATGATCGTAGTTCTCTTGAATCCAGATGCTGCGTGGGGGTTAAATTTTATAGATTCAGCCATATGCTAAGAAAAGTAAGGTCAAAATTTTAGGGTAAGAAAATGACAATGATTTAAACTTGCATAGTATATTTCAGTTTATAAATTTCTTTCTAGACTAATATTTTGTTTAATTTTGACAACAAAACTGAGATGTAGACAGGTGTGCTACTTTATATAAAAAGCTAAACAAACTAAGATTCAGGAAGATAAGTAACGTATTTAAGGTCACACATTTAGTTTTTGGCAGAGACATAGGCTCCAGCTTCAAGTTCAAAATCCTTTACACTGTACCACAATTACCCCTTCTTTACATCCAAAACACTACCTAGAGATGCACCAGCTAAAAGTGTTTCTTGTTTTATTCTAAAATAATCACATATATCAGAGATATTAGAAGTTGAGAATTAGCAGAATGAAATTTTGACAAAACCAACAAGATGCAAACTGAGATAGTTTTATAATAATAGTACCTCTTTTAATAAATTACAGAGTAGTTTACCAAATGATGGGTTAAAGAAAACTTTCAGTCAGAAGATGGAATCTGCTGTTTTATCCAAAGATATGTGGTTTTTATTAATCTTATACATCCATTTTATTTTAAAAGGTACATTTTATGTTACCATCCTGGGATCAAACTAACTCTAAATAATAGGACCTTAAGTAAAGAAATCCTTCTACTGGGATAAGGATGAATATGTACATCAGTTTTCTCTTTTTCCTTTGCTTTGTAACTTGTGTTAGGCAATTGACAGAATATGTTTTTGTTGTTTTCTGATCCCGATTTTATTCTTTGTCATATTTCTTTTCTGCCAAACAAATGCAGCATGGTTCAACAGAAAGAGTGTTCCAAATCTTTAATCATTATGAAAAACACAGTACCTTGACCTTGTATTTTAAAGTTAAATGGAGTGGCATTATAAAAATTAAATTGGTTCTTGCTCATTTCCATAATATCCTCTAAAAAGCCTTGCCTAGCCTAGAGTGGATGTCCTATTTCTTTATCTTTCTTGATGACCTCTCATGCCTGCAAGTCAGCTCGTTTTTCTTTGCTGAAGACTGCACCCCACTGCTACATGCACTCTAAAAGTTCCATTAAAATCTAGGGCATCATCACTCATTTTTATCTGCAGCAGGCTGCTGAACAGTGCCATACCAGCAACTGCATGCAAACTAGTCTCAAAGGACAATATTAGTTACATACATTGTCATCCTGTAAAGAGAAGATTCCACCTGGACCTTACCTTATCTCACAGAGCGTATCTAGCCTTTCAAACATGGCTCCCAGTATCAGCACTATGAATGGGTCTCTTGCAACAGCAAGGATTACTTAAAAAGCAATTTACCAGCAAGAAATTAGCTTTTTATAGGACACCCTTTATTAAACTTGGTGTGAGATGAGCTAGCATCCTGAATTTTCCCTTGCGCCCACTGAGACCACACGGGCCAAAAGCTGTTTCATTTTAAATACTGTACTATAAAAAATTGTATGTATTCCCTTCTGGTCTTGGTAAATTCTTTCTTGGGATGGATGTGTTATTAGGATAAGAAGGCTTCAGAGTTTAACAGTGGGCTAGGATTTGGCACTGCTCCTGTTGTCCTGAAATGTGAATAAATGTTTATGTAACTTATTCAATGAGATGTTCCCTAACCACTGGGAATTTTTCATTGATTGGGGACACCAGAGGATAACTACAGAGATGAAAGAGATCAATGAAAGGGCTGGGGTATAAAGATAAAAGAGTAAAGAATATAAGTGCCTTTTCCTTTTTTATTATTTCAAATATCATTTTTCTAAACCAATAGCAAGCTATTTCTGTGGGAATGAATAAAAAAAGATAATGATAATATCAAATACCATTATTGTCGAATTTTATGACTTATTTCTCCATTTTATATAACTTGTAATACCAACATTAAATGGTATTAAATAAGATACCCATATACATGGTACTCTAAATAATTTTGACAAACATTTTACTCCTTGTCTAATGAAGTGAAGTGAAGCACTTTAATGAAGTGGTGGGTGTAACGGTCTCAGAAACCTTCTGAAGACAGATTTCCTAAGTCTTCCAAAAAACCCTAGCTTTAGACAGTCGGTGGGGTGCAGGTGGTTAGATTTTCAGTAAAAGCACATAAGTCCTGGGTAAATTCTCCAGGTATAATAAGACTGACCCTGAAAGATCTTTGTTTAATGATTCTGGATACCACTCTACCATATCTATGAAATAGTATTCATTCTTCCAACAAATATATATCTAGAATAAAATTTGCAATATTTTGTATAAAATAATTTTTTTCTTAGAGATTTAATTTCCATGGTTATTTCCTAGACCTGTCTGGATGGTGTCACCAAGGTGAACTTTGGCCTAAATGATTTTCCCTCATTTATTAAGTAGTGTGAAGGCAAAAAATAATAAAATAAATGTTGGGAAATTGAGAGGTATGGTGCTTCAGTTATGGAATCTATTTTACATCAAATAAATAATAATGAGTCCCAAACCAAAATGTCGGATTTGTAGTTTTAATTAAGCAAATACACCTTTTATAGAAACTTTGGTTTATTAAGAGCTCACGGTCAAACTTTTTAGTAATCTATAACCATGAATACTTCCTACACTAGTTTATCAGAAGCCGTTATTACTACATTTTCCAGAATTTTCAAGGCAAATGTGGTGAGATGAATAGTTCCCCCTGAATATTCACATTGATCTGAAACCCTGAATGTCACTAGATTTGGAAATAGGGTCTTTAAAGATGTAATTAGTTAAGAATTCCAAAATGACATCACCATCAATTTAGGGTGGGCTCTAAATCCAATGACTGGTATCCTTATGAGAAAAGAGAGGACACAGAAAGACACACAAAGAAGAGGTTTATGTGAGGTCAGGAGCAGATATTGAAGTTGTGCTACTTGAGTCAAGGGACTCCTGGGGCTACCAGAAGCTGGAAGAGGCAAGGAAGAATTCTTCCCTAGAGCCTTCACAGGGACAATTAACCTTGATTTTGGACACTTAGACTCAAGAACTGTGAGATAATAAATTTCTATTAAGCCACCCAGTTTGTGGTAATTTGTTAAACCTGTGCTAAAAAAAAAAAAAAAAAAAAATTGCAGGGAGTATGGCTGTTACTATCCTATATTGCCGAGTGTATACACAATTTGTTTTAGCATCCACTGGTCTCCAAGAGACATGTCAATTTTAAAGGATATAAAAAACTGGTAGGCTTAGATCCAAAGATTGACTAGAAGTTAAGATTTCAGGCCAAATACATAGCAACACAGGTTTGGGGGGTGAGGTGGGAGGAAATCTTTTAAAGTCAACAATTCATTTTCTACTTACTGTTTAGTCATTTATTATAGATGATACAAACAGCTCACCCTTGAAGTTTAAACATTATGAACCTCATAAATTTTAAAAATTAGAATAAAGTCTCTCAATATTCAGCTAACAGTGAAGTCTTTATACGGATGATTAAAATGGAGAGAATTTATGTTAGCTGGAAAATTAAGACTATTGAAAAATTTTTCTTTCAGCTATTGCCCCATATAATGATAATATTTTCACAAATATGTAATATAACACTTGCTAAAAAAATTTCTCTTATGCATGTGAAAATTTAGAAACAGGTCATTACTACTAATCAGGGTGATTTGCTACTGCCCATTTGAGAGCATAAGAGTACAATGGACTTGGGTGTGACTATGAAGATATGCCTTCAGTAAGCAGGGTAGCTTACATCCCTGAGAAGTAAATGAGCATAGATGTGCTCTCCTCAAAAGCTATCCCTTCCCACCAGGGGTGTTCATAAATGTTGAGGCCAGGTTGAAAGAGTTGGAATAGAATGTATCTTTGCAAAAGATATAAAGAGGGTAATATGAATACAGAATTATGGAGCCTTGAAGAGAAAAGGAACAATGACTAGCATTTACTGAGTACTGACTTTGTGCCAAATCTGGTTGAGCCTTTTTAATACATACCTCTATTTAATTCCAGCAACTGTTCTCCAGTATGAATATTACCTATTTTACTGATGAGGTAGGTGATTGGGGCTCATAGGGTTAAAAAGTTGCCTGAATTTACACAGTATGTGTGGATTTAAACAATGTGCTTTGCCTCTCTTTTGTACTCTTGGACCTAAAAGGCCTTACAGTGTGGTTGTATTAAAAAAAATGGATAGACTTGAAAGTTTTAGTATGAATAAGAGACTGTAGTATAAAAACATTTTTTTAAACTGTAGATTTAATGAAGGCTCAAACATGATGCATGAGAATAAGTGCTACAGGAGATAAGAGGTGGGAGAATCATTTAAGTGTTCACATAGGAGTGAGGCTGTGAGCTGAAGATGGAGGATTAAAAGAGAAGCAGGGTATTAGCCTATGTGGAGTCTATGTGAAGGAAGAGGCAGCAGAACTTCTGGCATGAAACATGAGCGTAATTGAACCTGAGGATTCTCCTAAGCAGGTAAAAGTGGGAAAGTTGAAAAGTTTGTATGAACCCAGAATATGAAAGTCAGAATATACAGATTAACTTGAGCCTGTGAGGACTAGAAAGCCACTGATATGTTTTGAGCTGGTAACTAATGTAATAAACCTGATATATTTCATGGGTAGATTAATAACATAGTGGTATGATGAGAGATCGGTAATGGGGAGATGGGAAGCAAGCTAATCCAATATACAAACATGAATAAATCTAGAAACAAATAGAAACAGAGGAAGTAGAAAATAACAAGAGGAAGGAAAAGATATCCATAAGATTTCACATGACTAGAAAGGCACAGGAAGAGGTCAAAAGTGTCTGAAGGATAATTGAATATACAGAGAGTTAGTTAACTGAATATAAAGGGAGTTAGTCAATCTTCTGGCTGCCATTGCTGGGTGTCTCTCGCAAAAAAGTTGTTTTCCAAGTTCATGGCCTTTGAAGTACCCTCCATTACAATCAGTGCCTTTTTTTTGTAACACATAACTTTATCTTAATTTTGTTTTATGAGACATAGGGCAAAGACGCAATATGCATTTTTAAATTATTGGAATCTATGTATATCTTCAAATTAATAGATATAAATGATTGTTAAAATCCCTCACAATTGAATTAATTCTGTTGACTACATACTCAATAAAAATTAGTTCATTATTCTCTAGAGAAAATGAACAGAAATTAATATTTTTATTTGGAAAAACACTTAAGTCTATAGGCCTGAAAGGGTTAATACAATTAATGCATTTTTAAAAGTCTATCTTACTCTCAGATGATAACTAATTCACTTGAAGAACTTAGTTTAATACATTTAGAGGGTCTTTGGAGTTCTTCAAAAGAAGTTGCTATAGAGTTCCAGGGCATTATAATCATTATTAATTGCAGTATTTTAAAGTTCATACCAGATAAGCTTCCAAGAAGAATGACCCAAATTTATTTGAAAGGTCACGTAAACATATTTTACTTATCCAACCACATGAATAAAAATAGGGAACCATGATAAAATCCAGCTCAACTAGGTAGGTAGTATGATATAGTGGAAATGAGTCCTTGGATTTAAAATCTGAGGGCTGATTTCCTCTTTGATTCTTGCATGTACCAATTGTGTGATTTTAACTATATTGCTTAATCCTCATATGTCTCAATTTCTCAGCTGTAAAACGGGCATACTAATGTTTGTATTACCTCAGTGAGGACAAATATTTTTGTTTGATGTTGTAATACCAACAACTAGAACTGTGTTTGGCATAGAGTGGAGGCTCAAAAATGTTTGTAAAATTAACATGTGAGTGAATGAATAATGAATGTTGTGGGCATTCAGTAACATGAAGCACATGAAAGTATATATATTTAAATTTTGCACCTATAGCTGTTAAATACTATCTGGATATTTTATCTATTATATCTGTATAATGAAAATAACTATACAATGCTGTGCTACTTCCCATTTCTTTCCAGTTCTGCATTCAATGACATCATACTTGTAGCTTAAAATTGGCTATGCTGAAGCATTTGTGCAACAAAATTTGCCAAATGCTACAAATCAGAATCTCTCTCTCCCCCAAGAGCCTCTTGTTAAACATTTACCAGCAAACCACTGTTCCAGGTCCTCATTATCTATCCTCTGCTTATACTTTGCTGTCTTCTATCTTCTCTACAACTTTTGATGAAGTCGTTCTGAAATACTAGCAGTCACCACAATAATCAGGCTCTCTGCGTCACTGCACAATCACCACGTCGCCTGGAAAATTTCTCTCCCAGAAATATGTATCATCTCTTAGCTAACTCTTACTCAGCTATCCTTGAAAGCAATGTCTGACTATCCCAAGTTAGACTTGGGTACCTCTTCTATGTCTCTGGCTATCACTCAGTGGTTATCACCATGATGGTGTTATCCTAATGTATGATAATAATTGCATATTTACTTGTGTGCCTCCCCTAAGAGCTTTGAAGTACAGGGACTGTCTTATTCCTAATTATAGTTCTATATCTTGCTTCTACAGAAGCTACCCAATAAATGACAGTTCCATGAACAACTCAAAACCCCAATGTGGTTTTGTACGTGTTGGCAACACAGGAAGGCTAAGTGTGTTATTAGTCAAAAAAAATGTAATGAATAGACACAGTCACTCTTACCCAGGCCCTCTTTGCTTGACATAATTTGTTGAATGTTAGTGGGGGAATCCATTAGACTAATCTACACAATTAGTTATAATGCTGCTGGCAATTACCCAGACATTTACAATGAAGATCATTGGCTTAATACAAATCGTTGATACCTGTGACAGATCAAGTCAATATTAATTCCTAATACTTTTCTTGTGACATTTTAAGTCATCTCTGTTTTGTCTAAAAATCTTATTCATAGAACAGCCACCTATCGGGCCACCCAGAATGGCTCATTGAGCTAACACATTTCTTTTGTATCTTTGTGTATGAAGGGATCTAGAGAAAAACTATATTATTACTGTTTTTCCCTGTTGCCTCACACAGGTCAGTTGTTGCACCAGTCATTATCTGTGTCCCTTAAAATCTGGTTCACGTCCTCCTGCAAACTACATTTCCCAGACTCATTTGCCAATGCACTTTTCTGGATGGAATAGGTCAACGTGTACCACTAGCAGGAAACTAAATGGCAGGGGAAATAGAATACAAGGTATTTCTCCTCTCTGCCATGGAAGGTATTTTCTGACTCATGGCTGGACCTTCTCTGGTGTTTCAGCTTCCTGCTGGACACATCCTCCTTCTGTGGTTGCAGCTCCTGCCAGACAGCCCCCACCAGATCCTAGCTCCCATGAGATGACTTCCAATTCTGAAATCTCATAGTGTCACCTTGGGCTTAAAGCACCAGCCATAAGTGACAATGGCTTCCTGCGGTTGCTAATCCCTTGATTGTTTTTATCACATCTTATTTGGCTTCTCAGGTCTCCCATCATCTATGTAATCAATTTCCTCTATTAAATTCCCTCTCTTGGTACTATTTGGAGGGCTTCTTTTTATTATTATTATTTAAAAAAAAACATTTTTCTTGATGGTACTGCTATCTTATTTGGTGATGAAAATCAAAATCAAAATTTTCTAAATTATCTTTGGCTTCCTATTTTATCTGACTCCTCAAATCTAATCAGTTGTCAAGCCTTCCATCCTTTCCACTTCCATTAACTTCTTTCATTTCTGCTCTCATTCCTGGGACAACAATGTGGCTGCCATTGCCTTTTTCCAGAAATAGTGCAGTATCCTGTTAATTGGACCTTTTGTCTTCAGCCTCTTTCCCTTCTCTGTTTATTAGGAATGTGAATCATAGAAAGCTAGCTTGGACGGATAGAAAGATAGAAGGGATTATTGTAAGGTTTGAGGTGAAACAATAAGAAATCTCTGAGGAATTCAATAACAGCATTTGTCATACCTCTAAGTATCACAAAGAATGAACACATAGGTGGTGGTCCTGGATTCAAGGCATCAGCACAAATCTCATCAGTAAGAGTTCAAGCAACTTCACTGCAGTTCTCTTCCATTCGTGTGCCTCAGTTACTCCCTAGGTGTCTGCTTTATTTGGCTTTGCAACTACCTCGCTGCTACTGTTCATTTAATTTATTCTCCTTTGTAATTCTGGCTTGTACATAGATTTTAAGGCTACAACGCTGTCATTTACTGGAGCTATAAAGCTTCTGTATCTTGTGAAATTCTTGGGTTTTTCCAAAAATAGAAATCTGATTGGTCAGCTAATTTTTTGATGCCAAGCTCTGGTTTCAATCAACCATGGAGTGGACACAGTTACAAAGGGACTGAATGCAACCTTTTACTGGGACAGGACACAGGGCAGTTCATTTAGGAAAAGAGTGATAATCTGCTGTCTAAACAAGGATATTTTTGAGAGCAAAAGGAGGCACAATAAATAATTACATAAGATAAACAAGTAGAAACTGGGATTGTTCTGACTAAACTGCGACTTGCAGTCAACATATAAACTACTCCAGGCAGGCAACTATTGTAAATTGAGTCCATTTCCACTTGTGAGTGTTTCTACTGCTCTTCGTATATATGCTGAATATCTCTTTCTCAATGTAGAATGTCATTCATTCTTCCCTAACATCAGCCTGATTCTACTGCTACTTCATGTGTGTGTTGAAATATTTTTTTCTCCGTGAAGCCTTCCTTGATTTAGCTAGCAGGAAATTAGTCTTTGTATAATAAATGTAAATTGTACTACAGCTGTACATTCTAGGGCCTGTATTTATTTTCTATTTGACATTATAATTCTTATGCATGTATTTTGTCTAACACGTGTAAGTTCTTAGGGAGAATGAGCCATATTTAATACACTTTTGTATACTCCACATGACCTAGCCAGCACCTTGCTTATACAGTCGGTAGGCAATTAATATTTATTAAAGGAATGATTGCTGAGTTTTCTGAAAACATCATTCTTGCTATTGTTTTCTTGAGCTCACTCAATTATTCTGGATCCTGATGCCTAAGAAATGCAAAAAAGATATTGATCATGTCTAAATTAGAAGTGTAGTGAGATAAACAGAAATAAGAGGATTGGAAGTTACCATATTTACATAATCAGAAGAATGTTTAACTGGAAATAAGATAGAAGACATTTTGGTCCTGAAGAGATAAACAAGGAATCCTAGATAATTGAAAGAAAAGGAATACATTTATTTCTCAATGGGTATTTGTTCAATCATACATAATTTATTTAGAAAAATATCTAATTTGAATATACTCTTGGTTTCTATAGTATAATTTATAAAACCATTTACAAGTTCAATTTAATCTATACGGAAATCATGGTGCATGTCAGTTTTGCTATTTTAAAAAGTGCTTCCTAATGAAAAGTTCTAATATTTTAGAAAACATTTAAATTCTTATATAAGAAGCAGTTAAATAGTAAACTTTCATTAGTACTTAATTGAGAAGCATTATATCACTCTTCTACATTTGTTAGTGTATGTAACATGAATCAAAGCCACCTGAAGTAATTTATGGGGTAATAACGTGCACTTTTAGTGTGAAGAATGTATGTTATTTAATTTCAATTAAAGTTTCCATTGTTCTTCACACAGGCCTTTTTCCCTTAATAATACAGATTCATTTCCATAATACTTTAGGTGATGTGTATGATCGCATGATAAATAGGTTTTTAGCATTTTTAATACAACTATACATATCTAGGAATCCAAGAATTTGAAATTGACCCCTTAGGCCTCCACCAAATCAAGTATGTAAGACAAATATGAGCCTTTTGGTACAACTATAGTAGATTTATTTCATTCCAACAACTATGCCCCCTTTAGCTCTCACATATTATGACCTGGGAAAGTTGCTAACCTCTCTATAACACAGTTTTCTCACCTGATAAAGCAAGGAAGATCCCTACCTCCTACCTCTGAGAGCTGATGTGATTATTAAAAGCCAGTTAGAATCTTCACATAGTAAGTGTTCAATAAATACTTGCCATTACTATTACTAGCAACACATGAAGAATGTCTTACAAGTAATAATAACACATGAAGAATGCTGTAAGAACATAAGTGAAGGTCAGGCGGCAAGATGGAGAGTATTATCAAAGTGTTTGGAAAAGTTCTAGTTAGGTCAGAGATTAAAGATTAAAACATTTAGACCCACTTAACTTATAGACTAATTTTAACATAGTACTAACAAGCTTCATATTAGTACTACTAAGTAAACTCAAAATAACTAAGAATACTGAATGTTAAAATCAAAGCAGAGCCAGAATATCTGAGGCACATTCTCCTTTTGTGAAGGTGGTAGTTCTTAACACTCTTGTGATTTGCCTAAGATCTTAACATACTCTCAAACACATTGATCCTTTAATTCTAGAACAGTGTTTCTCAACCTCAACTACACTCTGGGATCACTCAAGGAATATTTTAAAATACTGATCTCTATGCCACTGGTTCTCCTACTTTTGTTCGGAGCCAACTCAGTTGGGGACCCCATGTGGTAGAGATGTCAGAGCAGAGCATGAAAATCTTCATGTGACATGGTTTGAATTTGTGCCCCTACCGAAAACTGATGTTGAATTGGAATCTCCAGTGTTGGAGGCAGGGCTTGGTGGGAGGTGATTGGATCATGAGAGAAGACTTCCCCCTTGCTGTTCTTGTGATAGTGAGTGATTTCTCACAAGATCTGGTTATATAAAAGTGTGTAGCTCTCTCTCTCTTCCTCCTGCTTCAGCCATGTAAGACATGTCTGCTTCCCCTTTGCCTTTGGCTATGATGGTAAGTTTCCTGAGGCCTCCCAGCCATGCTTCCTGTAGAGCCTGTGCAACTGTGAGCCAATTAAATGTCTTTTCTTTATAAAAAAAAATACTGATGTCTGGGTTCTGACTCGATAGATTCTGATTCAATTGTTCTAGGTGTGATCTGGGCCTGGAAAAGCTCAACTGTCTCCCCAGGTGATTCAGATATGCAATCAAAGCTGAGAATCAACAGTTCCATCGATGCTTCTCAAGTTTTGACATGAATAAGAATCACTTGGCGACCTTGTTAAACCACAGTTTTTTTGGCTCTACTCCCAAAAACTCTGATTTAGTAGGCTTGGGGTGGGGCCAAGAATTTCTACTTCTAACAAGCTTTCAGGTAATGTTTAGCATGATGGCCTGTGAGTAGCAATGCTCTATTTCAGCATTCTTAACTTTGGAGAGTCAGAATCCCCTGATGAGCTGGTCACTCCCAGACTGCTGGGCTATACAAGTTTTCAAGTGAGATCTGGAATGGGGTCCATGCAGGTCTAAGTTTCCAAATGATGCTAACACTGCTGATCCAGGGACCTCACTTTAAGAACCACTCCTCTAGATACAAAGTACTTATTCTCCATCTGCATTTCCTTGGATTACTATGCCCTTGGATTAGAGAAACAAGTACATAAAGTAAAGGACATATATATTCTCCCTGTCTACTGGATGCATAGCTGCCCTGCACCCAGAAAGTATCTGACAACATTCACCAAATTGATGGATTGTGTGTTCTTCATTCTGCTTCTTATCTAATGCTTCTTTTATTTAACTAATGACAGTAATTCTCATTCGATTCTGATAGAACACTAAGATTTTGTTTGTGGAACCTGGCATAACCACTCATGGCAGGACATCAGTCGGTGAGCATTACCTAGGCAGCAACACCCAACCCTCCAGCTGGCCTGAGCAGCAGGTGTTGGTGCTGTTATTAATGTTGACGTAAGGAGGCAATAGTTTTTCTGGCCATTGAAGGTATGTTGTGATTTAATTCATGAATTCCTTCAGTTTAGAGGTCTATTAAATTACCTTCTGTTATTCAATCTACAGTCATGAAATTTTAAACAAAAGAAAACATATTTGTTTTAGCCTAATGGAGAACAATAACAAGGATCTGGGAATTCTACTATATTCTGTTTCACCTTAATGTCCTTGCACTTGTTCTGAAAGCCCCTCCCTTTCCTTCATGCTTCTGGATCACCCTTACTCATACATTACTTCTATTTTAGCATCCAGACGAAGATAGAACCACCTGAGTGAAGTCTTTCTCAAATGTCCTGTCTCTGGTCAGACTGCCTAGTTCTTGGTGTGCATTTCCATTATGGTGCTCATTCTACTGCATGAGAACTGGGTATTATCCTACTCACCTCCTCAAACAGCACAAGCACATGGGACAGTGGAGGTTTCTAGCTCATCTTTTTCTCTCCAGCATTTCCTAGCATTGCCTGGCACAGCTGAGGTACATAGGTAACATCTTGCACAAGAAGTTCTTTGAAGCACCAATCCCATCCTCTTTTATACTTCCTAGACTTTCTGAGACACTGCTGGATCCCTGACTATTTCTTCCAAACGTAGTGTTTATGCCTTTGATCATCAGTGATCATTTCACATGTGTGTGTGCTAGCCCTGACCATAAGCACCATGAGAATCTATTGCATCCACGGTTTTATCATCAACATTCTTAGAATGTAAGGCGCATGCAAGTTCTCAGTAAATATCTGCCTGGTGAAATAAATAAGTTTCTTTAAAATGGTTTGCTAAACACAGATGAAAAGTAAAGAAAGAGTCAAGGTTTCAGTGAAGGAAATACTTAGGGTAAGTAGCTGTAAATGTTAACGTTGAGTGCAACACATAAGTCAACACAATAAGTCCTTGAGTAGAAGTATTATTATAAAATGTGATGGGAGCTTTTTATGCTCCCATAAAATGCTTTTGGGGAGCAATACTTTTGCATTTAGAGACTATTTAGTATTTCTTTTGGAAATTACTTTGTTTGAATTCCGATCCATTTACCTGTTTTTTCCAAAGAATTTCTTCTTGGATATGTTTGGAATCTCTTTTATACCTTTTGATTGGTTACTGTTTGGGCAAACACTCATTGTCAACTAGAAACTGATGAGTAAAGGGAAAAAATACAATTACCAATTTTAAAATAATTTGGAAGCATAATAAAAATGGATTAAATATTACATTTCCTTTAAAAAGGGGCATAGGTAAGGGAGATGCAGGAGGCAAACAGGAGTTTGGAATCTCTGCTCAAAGTATTATGAATTTTTTATAATGTGTTTCAGGTCAACAAACATTGTCATCATTGCATTTTTTCCAAAAAGAATGTAAACTGGGAAAAAAATTCAGAGGCAAATTAAGACTTAAGAGATACCTAAGTGGAAACAAGAGGGAGGGGAAAAGAACACTTTATTGAAACATCATTTACTTCCTTCTCACCCTTAAAACCTACACTCTGCTAAAATGTGTTAACTGCAGCAAAATGATTAACTCAGTGAGTCTAGCATCCCTAATTCTGTGCCTTACACCTCTTTAATGAAGCATACCCACATGCAGTGCAAAAAAAAATGTTGAGGGGACAGCCTCATGCATTTAAAACACCGTAAAATTTTTAAAGAGCCTGCATTTTCACATTAATTGCCCACCACAGCACAACTTTGGCTATCGGCATCTCTTAGATACTACAGTTTTCCAGATAGGTGAGACCTAACCCTTAGTGCGTCAGCATTTTCATTTTAATTATTGCATTAAATGAAGCTTTTCAATAAATGTGTTATATATATGGATCCAATTCCTTAAACAGAATATTTATGTCAGTATTATTTTGGTAACATTATGAAGGAGTGTCATAGGTGATGATGAAGGTGTAAGTGTGGGAAGTAAATGAGATGTGTAACTAACTAGGAACTGGCCTGGAGGCAGTGCCAGAAGAATATCCAAGAGCACAATAGGAAGCAGGAGTACAACTTCCTGGGATAATGCCTTTCAGAAAATCTCCCTCTGTTTTGTTGCACATAACTTCTTTTTCTTACTTAGTTCATTGTGTAATAAGGTAGAAGTAGAAAGAGCATCCTTCAAAATTATTGGAAAGTGGCAGAATGTTTCTTTGGGTGGATGGCTTTGCAAAATCTTGAAAGTGTTTCATCCTCAATATCAAATGAGATTTCTGCTAGCATAATGTCATGACTTTTCCCCCCTTCTAATACTATACAATATTAGATTTCACACGGAAATCACTCCACCCATCCATTTGACAAATATTTATTGGGTACCTGTTTCATGTGCTATGTACTGAGAATACACCCATGAACATGACAGATAATATATCTGCACATAATTTACAGTTCAGTAAGAATTACAGCTTAGCTTCTTCTGGTCTTACTCCAGATAAAGACTCATTTCCCTCATTCCACTCTCTCAGGGTGCATAGCTTAATAAGTCGGCATGCTTAATACTATTAGATCTAATTGCCCTAAGAACATCATTTTCTTCCCATCACACCTTTTTCAAAAGCATTTCATGGTTCCTTTTTGCATAGAGGTTCACATTCAGGCTCCTCAGACTAACAACTCATCCCACTGTAAATCTGTATTAATCATATTCTAATTGACACAATTTGTCCCTCAACATGCCACTCTGGTCGCTGCTTGGCTGCTCAACATACCACCCACGGTCTTTGCAGGGGAGCTCAAGTCATTTGTTTGTTTCTTTCTTTTGAAGACACATTTGTCTGAGACTTGGGAATTTGTACATTTTAACATGCAGAGTGACTCTGATATACCACTACTTTATCTATAAACTCTGCTTACAACCCAAGGCCAATTTAGATCCTACTCTTTCTAGAAAGCATTCATTAACTGTTACTTCTCATCATGATTTCTTCATTCTTTAAAGTAAAATAACACTTATTGTCTCATCATGTATTTTGGCATATGTAGTCCCAAAGCTATATAATTATACCTATTTCATAGACACAGGTTTTATCACTCCATTGAGAAAACACGCTCTATATAAGAAGCATCTATTACCTTGGATCTGTATTGAACCTCTCCATCACACCTAGAATGGCGCTAAGTATATTTTCAGCACACGATGAGTATTCATTTTATTTTAATGTCATGACTCTTTTAGCAACTTTTGTGAGTTGCATTTCACTTTTTCAGTCTCTGAAGTAATTACTTCACAATAGGTCTGAATGAATGAATTAACCCTTAGAGTGTCCATTTTGTCTAAAGAAGGATCTCCTGCTTTTGCAAGAGCCAGCATCTACTGTTTTCCCTTGAAAAGTATTAACCGTAATGTAGGTAAAATATTTGTGAAATATTAATTTTGTTTTTTTTTTTTTTTTTGTTTTGTTTTTTCTTTTTTTTTTTTTTTTTTTTTTTTTTTTTTTTTTTTTTTTTTTTTTTTTTTTTCTTTTTTCTCTGGGAGGGCTTTTCTTTCTTTTATAAAAATAATTTCAAAATTATTATATGGTTATCTTGTGATGAGAAAGCACATTCAAATTTTTATTTAAGCAACTTGAACACACATCAAATTGTTCCCTTTGACAAAAAGAGAAAACTACTTGTCTGGGCTCACTAGATTACCATGTACTATGTCACAATAAATATATTTCTCAAACCAAACATGAAAATTTAATTATCTTGAGCTACATAATTGTTCTCCTTGGGTTTCTTGCCTAATTTTAGATCAAACTGAATTTATAAGATAATCTTTGAATTTTAAACACATTATTTTTTAAGCCAACAAATTAAAATTCCAATTGTAAAGTATTAAAGTGCTCTCTGTGGTTTAAAATATTCAAAGCACTGTGGTTTAAAATATTCAAAATTATATAATAGTAATCTCAGGGCTTTTCAGTTTTCAGGTATTTACATTTTAGTCAAATGTGATTATAATTGTATTCATATATTTCTTACACGTTTCAAAACTTGTAAAATAATTATCTTATTTGTTCTAAAACTTCTTTATGTGTGTTGTAATTTGTCTCATCTCAGTGAAATTACATGCAGCAAGTTTTTTTCTAAGTCTTGTATTCAACACTGAGACTGTAATTCCTGACACTCTCATTCTACTTTTTGATAATTTTACATTCAAATAGAATATCTCAACTCTTTCTTTTTGTCTGTGTTCAGATAGCTTATTTTAGTTTTTTAAATCTCAGAATTTTCACTTTATTCATGGGATTAATTTGGATTAATTCAAAACTGTGAGGTTTTGGGGAAATTAGATATTAAAGGCCTAGCACAAATTCTGAAACATAGTGGCCTTTTTGCGAATGTACATTTTACCTATGGATCCACCTCAAAGGTAGGCAAGGGAAGGGCTTGTGGTTCTAATGGATAAAGCTTTGAAATTTACTAGTAGATCATGCTGAATGGATTGAGTGTGCTGCCTTACTATCTATGTTAAAGCCAGTTATCAGTCTTGCTGGCACATCAAAAAAGTCTGGCTTTCTTTTAATTAAAAGTTGCAATTACAACTTGCTTTCTTTTAAACCTTTTATAGCGATTCAACCTACTTGTCCCCAAAGAGTATTTGATTGAAAATCATGCTGGGCCTGACCAATTTCACACTTACTAGAAATTCACCTACCTTTCTCATATCATCAGCTTATTCCCCCATCCAAAAGACATTCGCGGTAAAGTAACATTAACTAACTGATTCGTTAATTAAAGACTATCTTCAGAATACAGACTCTGTTATAGACTGAAGTGTGTCTCCTCAATCCCATTCATATGTTGAAGTATGAACCCCTGCAAGTGGAGGTAGGGTCTTTAAAGAGGTAATTAAGGTTAAAAGAGGTTATATGGGTGGGACCTTAATCCAATATGTCTAGTGTTCTCATAAAGGTAGGAAGAGTTACAAGGGATGCATATACACAGAGGAAAGATCAAGAAGAAGAAGGCACCCATCTGCAAGCCAAGAAGGGCTGACTCACCAGAAACCAACTCTGCTATTACCTTAATCTCAGACTTTCAATTTCCAGAACTGTAAGAAATACATTTCTGTTGCTTAAGCCACCCAGTGGGTATTTGCCTTGTTTAAGTCATAAATATTTTTAAATTTTTATATGCAAATGAAACTAATGCTAATTAATAATTGTATCTATTTAACAACTAGCTATAGATATATTTTTATACACCCAGAGTTAATCAAATGAATTGAAGCAGTAAGTATAATCTTTGCTTATTTAAACAATACAAACCCTTAGCTCATTTTGATTGGCTTCAATAAAATATGTTTAAAATTCAGTCAAATTCTTAAATGTGGATTGCTTAAATAGCAAATTTGTGTGCACTACAATTGCAGCTAATCAATCATTTCTATTTATGTGTGCATACCCTATGACCTGACAATTCTACCAGCGAATATAAACTGTTGAGAAAATTTTAAACATGCACTAGAAAACATACACAAGAATACACGTATATTGTGGTTTGTGATGAACAAAAACATAAAAACAACCCAAATGACTATATATATGTAAAATATATACATTGTGTTATATACATACAATGGGTTGCAAATTGATCAACATAAATATGTAAAACATAGTATTGAGAGAAAAATATTCTCAGAGATTATTACAGACTGGGTGATTCCCTTAATATAAAGTTCAAATCTAGGCAAATTAAAACTAGCTACTGTTTAAAGTTACAAATATAGGTGTTGAACATATGTTTTAAAAAACATGAGCATAATTTACTAGAAATTCAAGATAATAGTTACTTTTGGCTCTGGAGGGAAGGAAGCTGATTAGCAAGGGGTAGCATGGGGGCTTCTTCCACAA
The DNA here is from genome assembly GCF_001604975.1 of Cebus imitator. NCBI lineage: Eukaryota > Metazoa > Chordata > Mammalia > Primates > Cebidae > Cebus > Cebus imitator. The sequence continues at coordinate 2,184,138 of NW_016107523.1, read as the reverse complement.
TACTGATAGTGTCCTATTTTTTATTTTAAACTCAGAATGTTGAAACACAGATGTTTATATTATTCTTTAAACCTATGCTATCCAATATGGTAGCCATTAACCACGGCTATTGGACAATTGAAATGTGACTAAGGCAAATTGAAATCTGCTCTAAGTGTAAAATATACACTAGATTTCAGAGACTTAGTAAAGAAAAGTTTAAATATGTAATTAGTAATTTTTATATTGACTATATATTTAAATAATTGTATTTTGGCTAAATAAAATATCTTATTACATTAATTTCTCTGTTGCTTTTTCTAATATGGCTAACAGAAAATTTAAAACTATGTATTTGCCTCACATTATATTTCCAATGCTTTAAATACTCCCTATACACTTTTACACTTTTATGTATTTTATAATTAAAAAAATATGTGTTCATTGTATAATAAAATCCAGGTTTTTATCCTTAAGGACCAAAGAAGTAGTTTTTCTTTCTAATAAAATATAAACCAGTTCAATGGAACTTATAAAACTATGTACACCTTCTAAGTAAGTTATGTTTCGGAAGTAGTAGGTATACATTACTTCAGTGATTCAAAAACAACGAGATGTGATTAGTTTCAACACATACACAGAAACACTTTTTAATGATATGCTTTAAAAATCCAGAAAAGGGGTCTGGATTTTCCCAAAGGCAAATTTGAATGTTGAGTTGATATACTGAATTACCACTGAGGAAGAAACAAAAATTCAATAAAATCTTAATATAGCCTACAGGGATGACTATACAAAACTTGACTTTGCAAATATACAATTTAAAGATTTTGTTCTAAGCTAATTCAATAATTAGGGAAGCTACAGAATGCCTAAATTAAAAATTATCTCTCCTTTGTGGAACTCAATCTGACCATACAATTTGCAAAGCAGAAATATTATATAATTTAGTATTGAATACTTCATCTGAATAACAAGCTATGGATTTTTAATGATCTCTCTGTTTTCCAAAGTCTGCTAAAATCAGAATGTCTTATACAAGTTCTATAGAATTTTTAAGAGAAAAGGCAAATTAAAGCTTATGGAGACTTTGAAATCTTTTTATCAGTTGACACTAGAAGAGAAACATGTGCCTACACACATACATATGTCTTCTGTCTTTATAAGTTATATAGATTCAATGGAAAATAAATTCAGAATCTGTAAATGAATTTTGATCAGGCCACAGAATGGGGTATACACAGAATGGAGAATGCAAACAGGGAAACAATATCATATAATGCAAAAAGGAATTTTGGCTTGGAATAAAAAAGAACTTAGTATAATTCTTCCATTCACTTTTCTTACAGCATTGGGAAAATTTCTAACTTATGAACATCAGTTTTCTCAGCTACTATATGGTAATTATGCTACCACTTTGAAGGATTCCTAGGAGCATTAAATGGAGGGTGCTTCTCCTACTGCAGTTATCCAAGACCTGGGAGGTATTATCATCTGACTTTATCACCAAATAATGCTAGGGAAGGAAACCAGCATTAGTTGTGCTATTCTTCCCTCACCACTAACAGAATTTGATAATCTACATTTGAGTGAGACCTCTAAATAATAGAGGACTTTCAGCCAGTCACAATATCGACATGTGTATATTTCTGTCAATAAAACTGTACTTATAAAAACAGAGAAGCAAAAAATATTTTATTCATAATGTTAAAGGAAGAGAATGGTGCTCCTAAAAAGAAAAGAGTTAAATCAGAGTAAGCCTAACATAAATGTGTCAAGAGGAAAATAGTATTTCTCTTTAAATATACCAACAAGTACATATATCACAACAGCACTATTCACAATAGCAAAGACATGCAATCAACCTAGGTGTCCATTAATGTTAGACGGGATAAAGACTATGTGGCACATATGCACCATGGAATACCACACAGCCATAAATACTAACAAAATCATGGCCTTTGCAACAGCATGGATACACTTGGAGGCCATTATCCTAAGCAAATTAATGCAGAAACAGAAAACCAAATACTGCATGTTCTTGCTTAAAAGTGAAAGCTAAACATTGAGTGCACATGGACATAAAGACAGGAACAATAGACACTGTTCTATTCTGAGGAGGGAGGGAGAAAGGGAAAGGTTGAAAAACTAACTATTGGTTATCATGCTCACTACCTTGGTAGTGGGATCGTTCATACACCAAACCTCACCATCACGCAATATACCTAGGTAACAAACCTGAACATGGACCCCCCTGAATCTATAATAAACGTTGAAATAATAAAAAGAAAAAAATAAAACCTCATACTAACATCCTTTGGGAACAGTTCAATGAAATTATTAAAAGTATAAAGATCATGCATGTGTACTTTGCTTAAAATGTTAGTGTATGGACTGGGCACAGTGGCTCCTGCCTATAATCCTGGCACTTTGGGTGGCTGAGGTGGGTGGATTGCCTGAGCTCAGTGAGTTTGAGACCAGCCTGGTCAACATGGCAAAACCCTGTCTCTACTGAAAATACAAAAATTAGCCAGGTGTTGGTGGTGGACGCCTGTAATCCCAGCTACTCAGGAGACTGGGGCTGGGGAATCACTTGAACCCAGGAAGCAGAGGTTGCAGTGAGCTGAGATCACACCACTTCACTCCAGCCTGGGCATAAGAGCAAAACTCCCTCTCAAAAACAAACAAAAAATAGTGTATGGAACAAAGAATATATTGTTTTACTATTTTAGAAAAGGAAAGCTCTAGGATAGGCAGCATAGTATATGGTCAGAAGCAGCGACGCTAGAGCCACTGTCTTGGCAGTGTGATCTTGGGCAAGTAACTTAATTTAATTATATCATTTGCTAGCTAAATAAGTATAATGTTAAAACCTGTCCTGTGGGATTGTTGTGATAATTGCCTGAATTAATATAGAGGAAATAATTTGACTAATGTCTAGCTAAGAAGAAGCATTACTACACTAAGCCTTCATCATCATTATTACCGTTCCTGAAAAGAATATGGACAGAAATTAAGTCTCTGAAAAGCAGGAAGCCCCACTTTATGAGTGATCATGTGTCCAAGAAGAGAAGTTGCTTTCAAATATCTTTCTAGTTGCAAAATTTTCTTTCCTTCTTCAATAAATGTAACAGGGGATCCTAATTTATAATTAAATCAGAATGCACTTAGTTGAACATGGTTGATAGCCTCAAGTCCTCAAGTGTGTGTTTCTCTCTACTAAGTGGTCTCAGAAGTAAGGCAATGTCAAGTAGAACAGAGGCATTTAATGTTAAAATAAAACTAAAATAAGGCAACAAAGAACATGTATAAGGATGCATGACGATTGTCTCTGGGTTGAGAGTACTATTACAATAGAAATCTTACATTTGACTTAATATCACTTAAAAGCATTTGGAAAATACTTTTAATTAGGCCAGGCACAGTGGATCACACCTGTAATTCCAGCACTTTGGGAGGCTGAGGTGGGCAGATGACCTGAGGTCAGGAGTTCGAGACCCAGCCTGGCCAATATGGTGATAACCTCTACGATAAATACAAAAAATAGCTGGGTCTAGTGGTGGGCACCTGTAGTCCCAGCTACTCAGGAGCCTGAGGCATGAGAATTGCATGAATCTGGTAGGCGGAGGTTGCAGCGAGCCAAGGTCGCACCACTGCACTCCAGCCTGGGCAACAGAGCAAGATTCCATCTCAAAAAAAAACTTAATTAAAAGATCCTACTATTAAAAATAGGTTTCATATTTAAAGAGGTAAATCCTAATTTTCTGTAACTGCACTATCCGATAATGAAAACCACTAGCCACATGTGGGTTTTGAAATTTAAATGTTAATTAATATGAGATAAAATAAAAGCTCAGTTCCTTAGTATTTCTGGCCATATTACCATTGCTCAATAGACATGTATAGTTAGTGGCTATTGTATTGGACAGCACAAAAAACAGAACATTTTTATCATCACACAAAGTTATATTGGTCAGTGCTGATTTAGGACATTTTGCTATATGGAAAATTATACTTACAATATTAGGTGTGCAGATATTACTATAAGCAATAGTAAAATACTACACGGGTTTGGGAACATTTTTCCTTTCTTTATGTACTGCAGTTAATGAAAGCATTTAAATTTAATTCTCTGGAGGAATTAATTTTCTTAAGTCCTTCTCTTACATTGTCTGCAATATGATTTTTACATGAGAAGTGTAGCAGAGTAGAAAAAAAAAAAAAAAAACGACACTGTCAGAGTTAGCGCCTTCAGGACCTGAGAAGACAAGCAGTCTCCTGAAGACCCAGGGCCTCCAGGTGACAGAGATAATTACAGTTGTCTACCAAACCAGTTTACATGAAGATCAGGTGAGAAAGTGAATATAAAAACCCTTTGTAAACGCTGAAATCCGAAACAAATGCTAGTTATTATTATAATCGTTTCTCCATGTGTTTTTTTCATCTCGATGAATGTGAATGAAGTGTACAATTCCTGTAGAAACTGTCAAGCTAGTCGAAAGCAAAATGTCACAGTTAAAGCATTTGAGATAAAGCCCATTTGTGGTCCAAAGACTCCAGGGCCACTGATTAGAGAAAAATGCACGTCTGGTTAAATACATTTTTATGAGAATTACTAGATAATCTGTACTTTATAATTCAGATATAAAATATTTTGTTAAATTTAATAAAATGTTGCCTCATCTCCATTTCATCAACCGAAACATTTATTTTGACTTTAGCTTTAGAGGTAATAAGCTAAGAGCTGCCACTTAAAAGCATATTAAAACTTCAGGAAGTTTTACAACATGCTAATTTAATGCTTTATTAGCTTGCTTCATTTAAGGTTACAAAGAACTAAAATTATCTTTGTGAAGTGTTGATCCAATCTCATTCCATAATGGGACTTAACTTCTGCCTACAAGGCAAACTTAGAAGTTTAAATTTGGAAATTAAAAGAAACAAACTGTTATATATCAGTGTTATTAAACCTTGAAGACAAAAACATATAGAGAATTGAAAATTAATGTAATTCAGCTGCCTGAGATTTTAATATTCTGCCAAAACATAAAACAGTATTCATAAAACATTTTTAAATTGAAGAAACTAAATTATTTTCTTCCTAAAGATGTTTCTTTCTCCTCTTTCAACTATTAAAATGTATATATTTCCCTTCATAGCACATAGCTGTATGTATGTGTAATAATGAGTTTAACACGAGTTGCTATAATAAAGAGATCCCACAATTGAGAGGATGTGGAGAAATAGGAAGACTTTTACACTGTTGGTGGGAGTGTAAATTAGTTCAACCATTGTGGAAGACAGTGTGGCAATTCCTCAAGGAGGTAGAAATAGAAATTCCATTTGACCTAGCAATCCCATTACTGGGTATATATCCAAAGGATTATAAATCATTCTATTACAAAGACACATACACATGTATGTTCATTGCGGCACTGTTTACAATCGCAAAGACCTGGAACCAACCCAAATGCCCATTGATGATAGACTGGACAAGGAAAATGTGGCACATATACACCATGGAATACTTTGCAGCCATAAAAAACGACGAGTTTGTGTCCTTTGTAGGGACATGGATGAATCTGGAAACCATCATTCTCAGCAAACTGACACAAGAACAGAAAATCAAACACCGCATATTCTCTCTCATAGGCGGGTCTTGACCAATGAGAACACATGGACACAGGGAGGGGTGCATCGCACACTGGGGTCTGCTGGGGGGGAATGGGGAGGGACAGCAGGGGGTAGGGAGGTTGGAGAGGGATAACATGGGGAGAAATACCAGATATAGGAGACGGGGGAATGGAGGCAGCAAACCACATTGCCATGTATGTACCTATGCAACAATTCTGCATGTTTTGCACATGTACTCCAGAACCTAAAGTGCAATAAAATATATATTTTAAAAAGAAGAAATACATATGGAGGCATATAAGGGCAAAATGATAAGATGTCTGAGATTTGCTTTAAAATGCTTCAGCAAAAAAAAAGTGGACAGAAATAATGAAGCAAGTTGGCAAAATGTTGATAATTGTTGAAGCTGAATGAAGGTATACAGATGATATATTATTGCATTATCTCTGTGGTGTCTGTTTACAATTTTGCATTATAAACTTTAAAAAATAAAATTTAAATCAAAGAAACAAAAACAAAAACAAAAAGAATACTACAAAATGGGCATTTCCTCTACTCAGTAATTCAGGGACTCTGAGTCCTTCCGCTTTAGGCTTTTTCACCTCCCAGGGCTTTGGAATCCTTTCCATGAGGTTAGCAAATGGGAAGAAAAGATGTTGGAAAGGGTATGACTGCAACATAACTCCTACTCACATTCAATTGGTCAGAACTAGTCGCATGGCTCTAACTGTATGCCAGTGGGGCTGGGAAATGCAGTTGCTAGCTTGCACCTGGATCCTAGTAAGAACTCTATACTGTGAAAGAGGGACCACAAATTTTGATGGACACTTACTTGTCTCTGTCACAGCATATGCTTGAAAGAAAAGAAAGATTAAGTTGAATATTATGACACACACACAGGGGGGAGAGAAAGAGAGAGGAGAGACAGAAACAGAGAGACGACTATATTTTTCATATCTTTCATCCTGTTCTCTAGCATATAAGTAAATAGAAATGCTGTATCTCCTCTTCTCTTAACTCATTTTTTTCATGTAGAAGACAAAATAAATCCTGACAGAGAAAAAAGGCTTGGTGTAAAGAAGAAAGGAATTCTTGAATTTGAGGACACTGGAGATTGTTAGCAGTTGTTTTTATTTCTCTCTGCATCAAACCTGGATTCTTTCCTGATACCCCTTGGTTTGTAGTTCTCATTATCAGCATGAAATGAAAAAGGATGTAATTCAGGGTTACAGCCCCACCGTAGGAACCCTGAACTACAGTCTTAAAAAAAGAAAGTTTAAGACTGAACCCTTTAGCCTATTACCTTATACAAAGCACTGTGAAGTCCCTTGAACTTGAGAGATTCCTCACATTACTGTGGCAACCTCATTTCACAGAAGTCATGTCATTTGAAATACAGAATCGATACATCCATCATCTCTTGAGGAAGAACACAAGTGCTATCAAATGCCCACTGAAGGACCAATGTATCTATCCTGACTACAAAATATTCTTCTTGACACAAGGAGCACAGCAGACCATTCAGCATTTATAAAACTTGTTCATTCATCTACCACAGATTTGCTGAGCACCTGCTATGTGTTAAGCTCTAGGCCAGAAGTTAGGAATACAAAGACAAACATCAGTGGGTCTTTAAGCAAGGGAGTGACAAGGTCATATTTACATTAATAAAAGTCACTCTGAAGAGTAAAGAATAACTTGAAGTAGCAAGAAGAGAGGCAGGAGATGCAGGGGGAATCAATAGTGAAGAGACTGCTGCATCAGTGCAGGTAGAAGGTGCAGGATACCCAGGTAAAGGCATGACTTTTCCAATGAAAATAAGTGGATAAATTCAAGAAATAGTTGATTGTAGATTTGGTATAACCTGATAAATGAACGTGCCTTACTCAAAAATGGTGGTGCCATGGTCTGAAACAAAAAAGCAGGTTGGGCATGGTGGCTCTCGCCTGCAATCACATCACTTTGGGAGGCTGAGGCGGGCAGATCACAAGGTCAAGAGTTCAAGACCATCCTGGCCAACATGGTGAAACCCTGTCTCTACTAAAAATACAAAAATTAGCTGGGCATGGTGGTGGGTGCCTGTAATCTCAGCTACTGGGGAGGGTGAGGCAGGAGAATCACTTGAACTGAGGGGGCAGAGGTTGCAGTGAGCCGACATTGCATCACTGTATTCTACCTTGGGCAACAGAGCAATTGCTCGTCTTGGGAAAAAAAAATAATAAGCAAAAGAAGAAACCTGCTCAATGGTAGGGGAAAGCTTATAATCTCAGTTTTTAATCTTATAGAAATTAAAACGTATGTGAAGACTATGAATGGAAGCAGTTGGATATACAAGTCTGGAAGAAAGAGGACTCCAGGATGGAGGGAAAATGTAGTTGGAATCATGGAATCGGTGATGATGACCAAAAGGAATTCTGTAGTATGAAAAGTCCAGGAAAAATCCAACATTTTGAGAAATAGCAAAGGCAGAGATTCTAAGAAATGGGCTCAAAAAGGAGGGATTACTAAGACTAAGACAGTACATGTTCAACAAGGAGATCGTGGTGCCACAGAAGCTAAATTCCCTTAAGAAGGGAGGCATTTTCACCCATAGCCTCTGCTATAGAATGCCCGATTATAATCAGAACTAAAATACATTTGTCAGGTTTGGCAACAAAAAAGTTGCTGCCATCCTTCTCGAACTGAACTGAAGGAAAGGAAGGAACTGAAATTTATTGAACACTAAGGAAGTGTCTGAGGATGTGTCTTATTAATGAGATCCCAATGCTGCATCATTAGCAAGTGATGGTAGTCACTGCATATACTGTGTTTTTGGTGCAGTGTTATAATGTTATATTATCAAACAAAACAATTTGTTTTCTTTTCCCCATTCTCGCATAAACATTTTCCTTTTAGAAAGTCAACATGCTTTTACTAGGTACTAGTAAGTATGTCTTGCTAAAAAGCTAAAATCATGTAAATCATCTAAGTCTATGATGATAATAATTAATGCTCTGTTTTGAACACACTGCAGCCCAGGAATTGCCTTATTTCTCCCAACAACCCTGCAGTTTTTTTTAGAAGAGAAGGCTGAGGTTCAAGGACAGTAAATTATATGCCAGAGATCAAGCAGGTGGGAAGATGATAGAGATGAATTTTATCCCAGCTCTGCTGGTTCTTTCCTCCTCATTTAACATTCCACCTCCTTATTTCTTTAAGCTCCAACTACCAATCTACAGATTTTCATAATTAATTCCTAATGTCTGATGAAACCTGACTGGCTTCACGCTAAAATATTAAAGAATACTTATTGAATAAATCAATCCGAAATAATTGGAAATGTCATTTACTTGGGTAGAGGTCAAACTTTACAAAACAGAACCTAAGATAAATAATAATGAGCATGGGCAGTAATATCGGTACCTTCTTTCATCCATTCTGCAGGGGAAAAACTGGGAAATAAGGAAAAGAGGAATCAGAAATGAGGTAGAAAAACTGAAATATAAACTTGATCTAAAATATTGCACTAAGTTCTTAAAATGTGGTCCTCCTAGGACCCAGCACAACAGGCAGTAAATGCCTCCTGGTGTGAATTGAACTTACGGTAGTATCACAAGAACTTGGGAAGTGCTGACACAAAATGGATTCTCTCATTCTAAACAATTCTTGTACTGAATGAATTTAATTTCTTTCAGTTCTGGCATAGTTTGGATAAATGTTCCTTATAACCATCTGGTTGTCTTCCTTCAATTCTCTGCTGCCAAACAAACTTCTGTTTTTAATTTGTTTTGCTAAGTAAACTTAGTCATGAGGAAAATGTTAGTCTATATGGATGGCAGTGTAATATTCTCAGGTAATCTTTTCCCCACTGTAAATAATCACACTGATATTGTTAATTATCCACTAGTTTGAATCCATTGGGTTCAATGATAAAAACCATTTTTCTCTTTTGAGACAGAGTCTCGCTCTGTCATTCAGGCTGGAGTGTAGTGGCACAATCTTGGCTCACTGCAACCTCCACCTCCCAGATTCAAGCGATTCTCCTGCCTCAGCCTCCCAAATAGCTGGGAATATAGGCAAGTGCCACCACGCCCAGCTAATTTTTCTATTTTTCATAGAGACAGGGCTTCACTGTGTTGGCCAGGGTGGTCTTCATCTCTTGACCTCATGATCCACCCATCTCAACCTCCCAAAGTGCTGGGATTACAGGCGTGAGCCACAGCACCCAGCCGATGAAATTCATTTCTGTGTCTACATGCTCAGTAACCAGATCCTGGTCTCAGAGATAAAATGCCAGAAAGAAATTACTCAACAATAAATCCAAGTCTCAGAATCTACCCTAAGCCTGAGAAGAGATGATGGAGTTATGAAGTGCTAGACGTTGAAACTCGTAGGCGCAGGCTTCATGAGAAAGGAGATAAAAAATAAAAACAGAGAAAATCAAAGGTACAAAATTTTGAGAAATCAAACACCTGACATTAGTTATGAGGAACGTTTATGGCAAACAGTCATTCTGGTTTTCTCCCAACAAATTGTTAGCTAATTGTTATTTGTTGTGTGAGCTAGAGTCATCATTTCAATGAAAGCATGAGCAAAACTTATTTCAATAGCCATAGCATTGCTCTGAGACAAACTTATTCATTCCTCCTCCACCCATTATATTTAGCTCTGTTACAGCATAAACTGTGGAATCTTGAAATAATTCTCTTACATGTCTGCCTCCTTCACCAGATTGTGGAGTCTGTGAAGGAAATTATTCACTCTACAAATATTTATTGAATACCTAATATGGACCAGAGATTGTTTTATATGACAAGGAGATAGCAGTGATCAAACAGTCAAAAATGTCTGTCCATGTGAATCTTACATTTCAAGTAAGAGGGAATGAAGTAAATTTGGCATTGAAGAGGTTTGGCTTGAAAGCTGGCATCATTGTTTTCTAGCTCTATGACCTTGGTAAAGCCACTCGACCAGAAGTTGAGCTGTCTTATTTATAAATTGAAGGTCATAATACCTTACAGCATGGCTATAAGATTTTAATGAAATGACAAGGCATGGCTTAATAAAAAAAGTAGCTAAGCTTTACCGTATACTTGTTTTATAGTAGCATTGCTGTGCTTTAATTCTTACAACAAGTCCTGAAGGTAGATATGATTCTAGGGAGGTTAAATTACTTAGTGACAAGCTATATAGTTGAAGAGCTGGATTTTAAACAGACAGTTTATTTGCAACATCTGCCCTCTTATTCACTGGGCTCTACTCTGTATACTTCTTTCTTTAGTATGACAAAATACCTGCCATGGAGAGGGCAGTTGTGACAATGAGGATGTTATTAGTTTTTCATAACATAAAGCTGGACTCAAATTAATCAAAAATAATGAACAAAGGGAATCTACCGGTTCACCTCATTGAAAATCGCAAAAGGAGGCTGCAGGTGAAGTTCAGTCACGGGGTCTTACTCCATATCTCTTGGTACTCTTAGGTCTCCCTCTTGTGTATGTCAGCCTCATTTCAGGTTACCTTCTCTCATGGTATTAGAATGGCTGCAGCTCCATCACAATACGCATATTACTTAGTTCAAAGCAAGAGAAAAAGATTTTCCCAGAAACCTTCGCAGTAGGTCTCCTTGATTTTCACTGGTCTCAAATAGGTCATCTTTGAACGTATTACAGTAGATTGCATTGGTTCATCTGGGCCTGAGGTATATGCTTTATTCCCAGAGTGGTACTATTTGGACTCCAGAGGAGAGTTCTTACCACAACAAAAATCCACATATTCACCAAGAGAATCTCTCTCACACAGTCAATATACTTTTGTTGCATTAATTAATGTCTCAAAAACAAATTAAGCAGTTCTCACATATTTGTAGACAGTATTTTCTAACTGCTAAATGAAATAACAAAAGAGTAAAAAGAATACAAAAGAATAAATGCTTTTTAAACGATCTCAAGTAGTAACACTCACTCACATAATCATTCCTGGCATATTTCTGTTGGAAATTCAGTCATCTACATGGAAACAGCAGAAGGGGAGCTCAGGACAATATGCCATTAATATTTCATACACAATCTGTTTAACACTACACAATTCATTTTTATATGAGTTTTACTCATCTCCCATAAAATTTGAATGTTTGTCTTCCTAATTTTTCATATTTAAAATTTGCTTTTCAGCCAGCATTCATTCACTAAAAAGCCTTTATACACCTAATACTTAAAGTTCAAGCTCATGCAGAAATATTTTATTATTTTCTACTAGGAAGAACAGATATACAAACATTTCATTGCAAATACGGCAGAGTTCTATTTTTAACTCCAATATTATCTGTGTTCAATGCATTATCTCTTATGAGCCACATCTTCTTTTGGGGGATTACATTTTTTACATGTACCTATTTATTGTTCCAATTAGGTTAAGGCAGATTGAAAGATTTTATACAACTGAAATAAAAATAAAGTAATTTAAGATATATTTTATTCTTCATAAGCGATATGATCTTAGATTTACACTGTCACCACCTCACACCTCATTTTAGAGTATTTTATTATTATTTGGTCACTGAATCTTTTCTATGTCCCTCATAAGTTCACTCTGGAATGCATATGCTAATGATTTGTTAAACATGTAAAATTAAAGTATTGATTTTTAAATATACGGCGTATATATTTATTTATACGGATAAATAACAGTTGTATGTATTTGCGGGCTACATGTGGTATTTTGATACTTGTATATATTGCAAAATGATCAAATCAGGGAAATTGAGATGCTGATATTTTATTTCGTAAGGATTAACAGAAATGTGAAAAGAAGCACATGGAAAGTGCTTAGATGTAAACTAGTGTTATTGCCTCTGGTTAGCCCAATTTAGGCCATCTACACATAAAAGCTCAATGTGGTTATTTTAGAAAAAAATTAGACCTTAACAAGTAGGGCCCTTGCCCTTGAGCCCCATGCTTTCAAAGGCACAGCTCTTATTAGGAGTCTGTAGGACTGAGCCAACACTCCCATGGGAGACCCACTCCCATGATCTGGCATTCGGAATCCCTCAATTCTCTGGGCAAATGTTTCAAAGCTTCTGGGTATGGTTAAGGGGTAAATCTTTGCACGAAGTAAGTGGGAATAACTTGAACATGTGACTGGGGAATGGGGTGACCAGACCTATGTGCACAGAGTTCCTCACAGTGCAGGATGGAGTAAAGGAGGTAGGGAAAAAAGGCAGCAGATGCACAATAGCTAAGATGCAGAAACAACCTAAATGCACATTGGCAAATTAATAGATAAATGTGGTATATATATACAATGGAATACTATTCAGCCTCATAAAGGGAAATTCTGCAATATGAAACAATATGGATGGACATTAAGATTATGCTAAGTGACATAAGGCAGACACAGAAAGACAAGTACTGCATGATTCCACTTATCTGAAATAAGGTATCTAAAATAGTCAAGCTCATAAAATAAAAGACTGGAATGGTGGTTGCCTGGGGAAAGGGAGAAATAAGAAGGTACTAATCAACAGACATTACATTTCAGTTAAGTAAGATGAATTAGCTCTAGAGATCTGCTGTTCAACATCCTACCTAGGGTCAATAATAATGTATTGTACATACAATATTTATTAAAATGATAGATCTCATGTTAAGTGTCATTAACGCAGTAATTTTTTTTTTTGAGACAGAATTTCACTCTTGTTGCCCAGGCTATAGTACAATGGCATGATCTAGGCTCACTACAACCTCCACCTCCCAGGTGCATGCGATTCTTCTGCCTCAGCCTACCTAGTAGCTGGGATTACAGGAACGTGCCATCATGCCTAGCTACTTTTATATGTTTAGTAGAGACAGGGTTTCACCGTGTTGGTCAGGCTGATCTCGAACTCCTGACCTCAAGCGATCCGCCGCCTTAGCCTCCTAAATTGCTGGGATTACAGGTGTGAGCAACCAGGCCCAGCCTGTAAATTTTTTTGAAAGCTTAAAGAAAGGAAGTGTATCCTAAGTAACAGGCTTAGGGTTAGCTCTTATCAAGCTGTCTCATTCTAGCACAAAATTCTAAGGAATATTGTATCAAGTGGTTTGCTATTGGAGTTTTTTTCCAAATTCCTCACTAGGAAATAAATGGCTTCCATTGTTTAAAAAAAAAAAAAAGGAAAGAAAGAACGAAAGAAAGAAAGAAAAAGAATGAGAGAACGAGAGAGAATTCTAAATTGAATCTGGATCTCCATGTCATTATGATGGTTTAATTGTCAAGGAAAACAGACAGCATATACTTAATAGTCTGTTGACTTATGCCTCATAAATATTAAATATGTGGCATGCAGGCCACCATTTACACACTTAGAATAGGCCCTGCAAAAGTTATGGGGCAGTTCTAACCTCACATGACTATGCAGAAGACTATGTGATATAGATTATCAAAAGATGACAATTTTTCGATTCCTGGACCAGGGTGGTATGAGGAGTAAGAAGGTATTTAGACACTGATGCACAGCTTTTAAAGCTGGGATACTCTCTGAAGGCATTATCATTTCTTTCTCTTAAGGGAACAAGCTAGACATAAGTTATAAGTTACAATTTATAAGCCATGAGTTGAACACATTCAAGATTATTCAAGATTGTTTCTCTGGCATACATTTCTACTGTGTGGATCTTTTGTGGGACCCATTTCCTTCTTTATTTGTGGCACTATAATTAAGTTCCTAACTCTAAGCTCAATAATTAAATTGATAGTTCATTAGCATTTTAGAAGAAGCACTTCAAACAACAAATTTAGCTTTTGAAAAGAGTAGGTAGAATTTGTTACGTTGATCACATTTTCTAAATGAATTATTTTAAATGTAATTGAATAATCTATGTCCTATAAACATAAATTTGACTATAGAATCGTAATTTTTAAACATTGAGACTCTTCATAAATTATCTACTGCACTGTATTTTTCACCAAGAAATTAAAACTATGATATTTTAGATAAGATGCGTCATTTTGAAACCAAAAATATAGATTTCACTTTTCATGTTCTTGAGATTGTTTTTCCTGTGGAAAATGTATATGCTGAAAGTAGCCATTAAAATAATTATGGCTCTAAAACTGCAAAACATTGCTAACATACTAAGATCTAATAGAGTTTCATGGTGTCAAAAATAGAATATCTCAAAGAAGATTCAAAATGGAAATTTAATGCATTGAAATAAACTAAAACACGAATTTCACACATATTTCACTTTTTTAACAAAAGCCAGTGTTCGTTTCCAAAATGTAAATGTTCTGGTAAAGGAAGATATGTGTGCTATTTTCACAAATCAATTTTCATAAAAAGAAGCCTAGTAAATATAACATAAAATAAATACTTAACATCTTAAATACTAAAAAATTAATTATCTTCCTAAGGAACTGTGACAAAGAGAAAAATGTGATTTCTTGCTTTGTAGGTCAAAATACTTTATTTGCTACTTAATTTTTCAATTCCATTCAACAGCTATTTACTGACTTGTTCTTATATGCCAGGCCCTGTGTTAGAACTGGCTACAGAAATTAATGAGATATTGTCCATAGCCATACCCACAGACCAATCCATCTCAGGGGGTATAGATAGGTTGTTCATGATAGAGGGTTATCTGTAAAGGAAAGTCAAGAGGGAAATAACCAGTGTAGTACAAATAACCAGTTTAGTAAAGAACCATTTGTTTTCATGATAACAAATACTAGAGAATGTTTAAATGCTCATAGAATATGGGACTGATCTCTTTTTCAAAATACTAATAGGATGATGTGAAAATATTATGTCTTCATGAGCGAGCAATGTGGAGACAGTAAATTCCCACAAAGCTTATTCATGGAAGTGTTAACACAGAATATTTTACAAAGTAATGACTATCTCTAAAATCACATTTGTAAAAACTAGTGTGCTTTATTAAATCTCCGTGGGCAGGATCAACTGATACACACAGAGCATTTATTTGTACAAATACTGAGAACTGTAAATTGAGGAATAATTATTTCTAATGACAGATTATTAAAGTTCTTATTATTAAAGATATAATACACTAACAAAAATATTACTCAGTTATAGCCTTCTTCATTGACTCAGCCAAATGACACTAAAAGTGTAACTGTGCATAAATACTGTCAACCTTTGAGGAATACCGATTTCTGGAAATGCTCCATTTTATTGGCACTAAGATTTTCCACAGAAACTCACTAAACACCTCTTTTGGTAACTATTAACAATATTCAATATAAATGCCATGCACACAGTCAATTTCTAGTAAATTAGAAAGTAACTATCATAATCCTATTATTTATTTATTTATTTAATTTCAATGATGTTATCATTGACTCTTCAGTATGCTGGAAACTCTTTGTTTCCAGTGCATGTTCATATATGGAATAAACTCCACTAGACTGTTAGAAAAATACATATAGTAATAATAAATATATATTTATTTTAAATTACAGTAATTTTAGAAATAACCTCATTTTTCCAATTTTTCATGTTCTGCAGACATCTCACAACTGAATTTCCCAGGCTACAACTTTAATTTGGCAAACACATAACAAAACCAAAGCAGAATTTACAGAACTGTGGCAGAGCGCATGGTCATTTGTTCAATCACTTGGTCATTCAATGAACATCTTCTAATCAGCTAGAATATGTCCCAAGGTCTGGACTTAACATAAGAGATACTAAGAGGAATAAATGGTAAATAGTCATTGCTCTCTAAGGTAAGTCTAGGGAGGAATTCAGACAAAAATAAATCCTCATAAAATAGTAGTATAAAACTCAACAGGGACATTAAGTCAGATCTACTAACTGCCCATGATGTTGGGCTAGGGAGATTATACACTAGGTTCATCTGGAAAAGGTCTGGTGTACACCTATTGTTCCATGACCTTTCGTACCCTTTTTATTTCCTAAATAAATACATTAGCAAAGATCTTGTAAGGTGAAACAAAAATCCATCAGAAAAATAGGAGTTGGCGGGTAGGAACTGATACCTTATGCAGAGAACAAAGGAAACATCAGCATAGGGTATTAGAGAAACTCCAGCAACACAGTATAGCTGGGGTGAAGAGAACATCTGGGTGAGGTAGTCATCAGGGACAAAGCCAATTAGAGGGACAGACAGAGTTCCAAGTGTCAGGGACCTTGTTGGTCAGACTAAGGAACTTGAACTATTTGGAAAGCAAACAAGGTACCCTTGGAGGATTCCTGAATTTCAATCTAGAATCACACACTATTCTTTCATTGTTTTCAATTTTGTATGATGACTTCAGGGAGACATGCCAATGAAAACATCAAGTTAAATCATTACATTAATATAGTTACTTAGTCTAGGATTTGGAATATTTATTGCAAGTCAAACTAACCTGTTAGTCATTACATATAAACAGGATGGCTAAAATTAAATTTTAAAATGCAGATATCAATAAGTAGTCTCTGCTCTCAAAGGGCTTACAGTTTCCCTGTCATTGCGCCAGTTGGATCAGCTTACACAGATTATCATCAGAAGTAGAGACAGTAGAGATAACTTCTGAATAGAGAAACTAGGTTAAGAATAATGGGTATAGACACGTGTGTGTGTGCACGCATGTGTGTGCATGTGCGTGTGTGCATGTGTGTGCATGTGTGTGTATTTTAGATAAGTTACTGATCTTCTTAGAGCCTAAGTTTTCTCAGCTGAAAATGAGAACCATGGAGCCTTCTTTATAGGGTGAATAATGGTAATCCTGTGTAAAAGAAGGGGGAATATTTATTCCAGGCAAAACGTACAAGGGAAATAGAAACAACATACATAGTGGTTGCAAAGTGTATAACAGGCCTTCAAGAAATAAGAATTAATATGATATTATTTTAGTTCATGTTAAGTCTATGCTCTGCCTTTCTGTTGCTCTTGGGTGGAGGGTCTCTTTGCTTTTACAAGAGATTTTAGGGAGAAAATCTGAAACAAATGTCACATGTAAATTGGCATGTGCAAACTGACAGGATATTTTCAAAACCCATATCGATAGTGTGTATTAGAGTTTTCAAAGCTATGTCACAGTCCGATCTCATTAGATACATTCAATGGCCTCATGAGAAGTATGGGAAGGAATATATTTCTCCCATTTTATAGGTGAGGGCACAGAGAGAAAGAAAATTTAATTATTTGCTTCAAAATATACAGCCATTTATTGAAAACACTTGGGCTCAAAAATATCCTGTTTCCAAGTCTTTACCCTTTCTAAAATGCACACTGTCCATGAAACATGTCAAATCAATTTTATCATCACTAAGATAAAATTATCCATAGATCTTTGTGCCCCAAAATCTCACTGTCTCAGTTCTTGGGTGCCTCAAATCCAAGAACCCAGGGCATCTGTCTCTGAGTAGGTTATCCACAGTGAGTAAAAAGTTATTGTCATTAAAACACCACATATTTTCACTCATAGGTGGGTGATGAAAAATGAGGACACTTGGGCACAGGGAAGGGAACAGCACTCACAGAGCTAGGTGGGGAGGTGGAAGGGAGGGGAGGTGAGGGACAGCGAGGGGGGCAGGGAGAGAGGGGAGGATGGGGTGGGATAACATCTAGAGAAATGCCTGATGTAGACGAGGGTAGTGGGGGGATGGAGACAGCAAACCACCATGGCATGTATGTATCTATGCAACAATCCTGCAGGATGCAGGATGTGCACATGTACCCCAGAGCCCACAGTACAATTAAAACAAAAATCTAGGTGTGAGTTAGTATAATCCATAGAAAGGATATAGAACATCACAACTCATATTCAAATATGTTAACTAAAGAAATGATTTCCTATTACTTAGAGTGAGGATCTCAATGTTCTTGAAATAGATCTCAAAATGTATTCCCTCTGTCTAGTTGAACCTTTGTAATCTTTGAACAGTAACTCTATTCTGTCACTCCACCTCCCCAGCCTCTATTAACCGTCATTCTACTCTATATTGCTATGAATTCAATTTATCTTACATTCCGTATTTAAATTATATCATGTGGCATTTGTCTTTATGTGCCTGGGGGAAAAATGTTCATGTGCCTCAGAAGTAAACATATTTTAAACAGGTACCCTATATAAATACATATTCACATATATAATATTAAATTACATTGACACTAGTTATGTAGACACAACTTACAAAGTGTATATACTATCAAATATACACTCAAAATATTAATTTTTAGCAAACAAGATAAATAAAAAATATTTTTTCTCACTATCCCAATTGTTCAACAAGCATATTCTTGGGCATGCACATTTCACTTTGATAACAATTGACCTAGATAATCAAATTCAAGGTTGCTGGAAAGACAAAGTCCTTCATAACTTCCCTGGTGTGTGTGTGTGTGTGTGTGTGTGTGTGTGTGTGTGTGTGTTTCTGTGTATGTGTATGTGCTTACAATCCCCACTAGATTTTAAAACCAAAAGGGAACCAACAATGCCTTTTTTCCTCTCCCTCTCTTCAATCTGTATTCCCTGAGATCCTTTTCTATTTGGTTTAGTGGTCCTTTAACCCCAAAGGAGTTTCCACTCTGTGGAAGAAGGAAATAGTTTCATTATATTTTGGCTTTTCATTGTTTCCTTATTAAACCTTAGTTTAAGTGAAAACCAGAGAATGATTTGAAAAGCATACCTTAAGAATGAGTTTTTCCTAGTACAGGAGACATAAGAACTCTCTGGGTAGGGGGAGTAAAAAAGAAAGCTGGGGAAGAAGCAAGAAAATTAGATGCTTGTGGATTTCTGAACAGGAGCCCTGATGTGTCAGTATTTCATGAACAAGAAGGGCAAAGGCAGATTCACTAAATTTCTCCAGGCCTTAGAATGCAGCCAGGAAGTGGCCATGTTTTTCCTATCCCTGAAAAGAGTGTGGGAGTTAGCTGAGGAACAGAGTTGGTCATGGCAGGGGATACCTAACTAAAAAGTAGAATGGGCCATGCGGTGTTAAACTAGACTAAGAAGTGGACCCATGGTCAGACGCTGAAGAGTGAAGACATTCAGAACCAAGGTGCAGACAAAAGTGTGCATCCATAAGATAACAATGTATACAGATATATCCCTGAAGGCCATACATGCTTCATGAACACTTGGGAACTCTGATACCAACACAGAAAACAGATGGGGAGGAGCAATCCTAAATTGAAACCAATGAAGAAAATCTGAAATCAATATGGTAACGTTTTCCATCTTTAAGTAGGGAGGGGTAATGTCCATCCATTTAAAAGAATGACTAAGATGAGATGCATTTCCTGGATGCATTTTCCCCAAGTTAGAGTGTAAGCCAGCTCTTTGGAGCTTTAGGACTAAGCATTATCTCTTCTTCCTTGCTGACATATGTTCTATTGAACATCTTTTCTCAAAATAGACTGGTTTCGCCCACATTGAAAATCTGTCAAAGCAGGTCTCTCCCCCATTCCTGGTGATCTCCACAAGTGTTGGAAGGGATGTCCTGGCATTCATGGACCTGCCCACTTACTGACAGGTGGTGCCGATTCAACTGGGCCCAAAGCCCATATGGCATCTGTGGCTTAAGACATAAGTACCATCAGCCACAGTATTCCCCAAATTCTTAAAAACTCTCTGCTTTCTGAGTTAACATTGGACTCATTGTCATCTAGTACTATTGCTTTTTTTTCTAGCTGTATACTCATATGTTTGAGTGTTTTGTTTACTGATATTTGCTCGTTTTTTTTTCTTTCCTGCATAACGCTGTAAAGGCAACACATTCTCCACACATTGAAAGATTGCCTGTCCTTGAGCAAATCTCTACTGTCAAATGAAAGACCTAGTATACAACCACTACATTCATCACTGTCTCACCATTTATGTTTTCTATCTCTCATTATTATTATAGGTCTTTATTTCTAACACTTTCACATTAGCACTGTCTTTGAATTAGGCATAATTAGATTTAGAATTTCACTAAAGTACTCCACAACTAAGGAAGAACAGGGCCCCAACTGGTTAACATTAACTATGGTGAGGGTTTGACAGGAAATTGTAGAAGAACCTATAGTTGAAGTTAGCTTTATTTCTATCTAGGCTATTTCATTCTCTCTCTCTCTCTCTCTCTCTCTCTCTCTCTCTCTCCAGCCTTCCCTCCCTTCTCTCCCTTCCTCTCTCTCTGTTCATATACATATATATATATATATATATATATATACACATATATATATATACACACACACACACACACACACATATACACACACATATGTGCTATAAAGAACTACCTGGGACTGGGTAATTTATAAAGGAAAGGGGTTTAATTGACTCATAGTTCAGCATGACTGGGGAGGCCTCAGGAAACTTACAATCACTGTAGAAGGTGAAGGGAAAACACAGCATCTTCTTCACAAGGTGGCAGGAAGGAGAATGTGTGAGGAGCAAAAGGGGAAGTGCACCTTATAAAACCTCTGATCTCGTGAGGGCTCATCCACGATCATGAGAACAGCATGGGGGAAAATCACTCCCAAGATCCAATTACTTCCACCTGGTCTCTCTCGACTCGAGGCAATTATGGGGATTATAATTTAAAATGAGATTTGAGTGGGGACACAAAGCCTAATCATATCAATGTGTGTGTGTAGTTTATTTCTGGTAGATTAACATGTTCATCAAAACCAACTGTGTGATCACAACATTAACTGAAATATCTGACTTTTAAGAACTTTAAATATTTTAGAGGTTGCCTATGGCTATACAAGTAAATAAATTGATAGAGCACATTCTTTTACATATAAAATGAGAGAAAATAGTCTTAATTAGATTATTATATTTTCCCCATGGATGTGTCATAGTACATTCTAGAGGAAAAAACTAATTTCTCATATGAAGATTAGAATAGGTATATTTAACAAGCAGGTATTTTTTGTGGAAATGCTCTAAGACATTAGAAAAAAGAATGAGATCTATTGTCTCATAGCACAACAGGGTTGCTATGGTCAGCAATAACTTATTGGTACATTTTAAAATAAATAACAGAGTATAATTGAATTGATGTGTAACACAAAGCATAAATGCTTAAAGGGATAGATACCCCATTTTCCATGATGTGACTATTTCACATTGAATGCTTATGCTAAAACATCTCATGTATCCCATCAATATATACATCTACTATGTACTCACAAAGATAAAAAAAAAACAATTGAAAAAAAATTAAACGAATAAAGGAAATACTCTTAGAGATGACAATGACAGATAACATATTTCTTAGTGCATTTATATATGCGTTTATTTTTGCAAGAGATAGACATAACTGTCAGCCTTTGGATACAGCTCAGTGAATAGCGACTTTTGCTAACACTTAATGGATTCCACGTGTTCAATAAAAAAATCATTATGAGAAAGTTCACTGAACCTTTACACAAACTAACCATGCAAAGCTCAGCTCAAAAAGGCACCCAGGAAGTGAATACAATACTTGCATATTACCTTTGAAATGAATAAATGCAAAAGCATTTTATTTTGATTTAATGCATAATAGTTTCTCTTCCATAAATAATTAAAATAGAAAGAAAAAGAGCATAGAAGGAGACTTACTGATATCAGGCACTGTCCTAAGTATATTACATACACTGAAATATCTAATAATCAAACAAGCCTATGAGAGACTATTATTAGATCCATTTTAGAGGAAAATTAACCGTTGCCTAGGTCATACTAATAGTGATGTAATAAACCAGAAGTTTCATCTGCACAGTATGCCCAAAGCCCACGTATTTTAATCATTATATCAGACTTCTACATTTACATACCACTGATTTCAATTTGGAAAGATAATTATTTTCTGGAAATGTTTCTCTATGTATTTTGTTCTAATAAAAATGTTAAGAACTTTAAAACAATAAAAGTGTTAAATAAGTCGGTGGGTAATAATTTGATATTCTCATAGGTAAGGGGATTTCAAATAAGGTCTTCCCATGGCATGGCCACATTAAAGTCCTCACTAAGCAACATGTTATTTAGCTTTGTGACATTGGGAAAAGAGTATTTGCCAGCTTTAAAACCAAATGTCAAGAATCTAAAAATTATCAAGGAGACTGTTTTGCTTAATTTTGAGCTTTCGACACTAAAGAGGTATATAAGGAACATGGGTATAGTTCAATGATTACATAAGGGTCCAAGTTAATCGAATCAACACTGAGGTGGCTTTTATACACCAAACACACTATCAGACAATTGTGGCTCTGAGGAGTTTAATGTAAGCCCCTCCTATTCAATAGGGGATATCTTAGACCAGGATGTTTAATGTTATCACTGAAATTACAATGCCTATTAATGTTAACAGCCTACTTAAAAACAACAACAACAACAAAACCTACATGTATCTTTATATCATTGTTATTACTATTGTTATTACTACTATTATTCCAATGTTAATATGCTGCCCACTGTTTTAAAGTAGAACATCTATGATTTAATTTCTTGTGTTCATATTCCATAAAGAAAAAATCTAAGTATTATGACAAGGCAGTGATTTGGATAGGATGTTTTAAATGCAGGCATGTCGACCTATAATTGGACATGGGCACTGATATAGTTTGGATATTTGTCCCTGCTCAAATCTCAAGTTGAAATATAATCCCTAATGTTGGTGGTGGGGCCTGGTGGGAGGTTTTTTGGTCATGGGGGAAGATCCCTCATGGTTTTTTATTGTCCTTACTATAGAGAGTGAGTTCTCATGAGATGTGTGTGTTTTTCTTTTGTTTGCTTTTTGTTTTTAAGTGTGTGGGAATCACCTTCTCCAATGAGCAAAAGCTCCCTGAGGCCTTCCAGGAGCCAAGCAGATGCCTGTGCCATGCTTCCCGTACAGCCTGCAACCATCAGCCAATTAAATTTATTTTCTTGTTGAAATATAATCCCAAGTGTTGGAGGCGGAGGCCAGTGGGAGATGTTTGAATCATTGAGGTGGATCTCTCATACTTGATGCTGTCCTCATGATAGTGAGTGAGTTGAGAGACCTGTTTTTTTTGTTTTTTTGTTTTTTGTTTTTTAAATGTGTGGCAACCTCCCTCTAGCTCCCTCTCTGACCATGTATGTGACATCATGCTTGCTCTTATTTCACCTTCCACTATGAGTAAAAGCTCCTTGGAGATTTCCCAGAAGCTGAGTAGACGCTAGTATCATGCTTCCTTTACAATCTGCAGAATCATGAGCCAATTAAACCTCTTTTTTTTTAATATGTTGCCTAGTCTCAGCTATTTCTTCATAGCATTTCAAGAATGACCTAACACAGGCTCACACTCCCCATCTATTCTTGATACTCTTGTTTATCTGCCTATCTTATTCCTGTTATATCTACTCTTTGTTTTACTTTGATGTTAAGAAAGAGAAATGATCTTTGCTTCAAAAATTCAAATTACAATCTTGCAAGCTCTTTAAATGTTCAATACAAATTAAAAAGGCAAAACCAAAATAAGACTATGCACAGGAAAATAATATAACTTTCCCTTAGTTACCAGAGTGATGTATTTGAACATTTTAAATACTTACAAAAAATTAAATTTCTCAACTGTTACCTCTACTTAATCCTACAGAGGCGATAAAATTATTGGCAATTGACTAAACACTTCGATAAACTGATTAAGGATTTCATTCATTAATTCATTCATAGTTCTTCATTGATATATGTATCCGAAATGTCTCAAAGAGGGAAGCAAAGGAAATGGAAACTGTAACAGTAAAAGCTGTATACTCTAAGGTGAACAACAGAAGGCCTCTTGGTCTACAGGTCATTTTTAATCATAAAGACAGAATAATCTACCTATATAGAAATTATTAAACAAATTGAATTTTTGCCTTATAAATAGTAGCACACACACCTAGGAAAATACATACCTACATTTATGGCCTGAAAACCATGATCAGCTATATCATAGTTGTCCACATAGAACTAATATAATGGATAAAAGTGATCATTTTTCTCCATTTTGATCCCTGTCATCACTGGAAGAGCATGGATTCCATTAAGGTTCTCACATTGATTACTCTTCTCATCACACAGAAATTCAAATATTGAAAAATCTCTGTGTAGAGTTTTGTTTTGTTCTTTTGCATTAAAAGTTCAAAAATATTTTCTCAAGTTTATCAATCTGAATGAACAAACAGCATCTTATAATTGCATTTCATATTTTGGGCCTTTAAATTTTGAAATCCACATTTCCAATGAGAAAATTAAAAAAGGGGAAATGTTGCTAAATTATTTGAAGAGTTTCATATTTGTGATGCTCTCATTTTAGTTATATTACAGCAAAACGCCAAAATAAAATCCCAAGGCTTGGAGTTTGAAACAAGCGGTGAAAGAGAAGGGAGCATTGATAAGAGAGGCAGGAAAGACAGATTTAATGATTTTTTGTTTTTGTTTTAAATAATGCTTAGGAAGAAAAATTATGTTTATTACAGTTTATTTTCCTGTGGAAGAACAACTTTTTCCTCTCCTCAGTCTGGAACTCATACTCTTTGTCACGTTACCTGTGGGAAATTGACTTGAACAGATGTTTTGGTTTCATATTAAATCTAGAAATTATTTTGCACAATTCCCTAGTTCCCATATACTATAGATATTTTTATAATGTCACCACTCTTTGTTTTTTACATATTAAGACAAAAGTGTCAGAAGACATAGGGCATAGTGCTTGGTTAGTCAATAGTTGTCTCACTGAAATGCTTAAAGATAGAGTTTATAGATTTGTAAGACCACACAAACTGTCAAGCAGGAAGCTTTCAGTCATCAAAATCTTTATTAATACTTCCCTGAAACTGACACTTTTTAGGCTTCATATGACAAAAAATTAGAGTAATAATTGACCTTATGCTTTAGGATACGTTTCTTCTTAGATACTTTTTATTTTAATATTGTCAATAATTCTACTACTAATAATACCTACTCGTGGTTTGTTGAATGTTAGTCTACATAGGTGCATAGATACATGGATATAGATCATAGATAACAGAGAAAGAGAAAGAAACAGAGAAGTATTTTTACTTTGAATGAAATACATTATCTCTCTCATCCTAATAACCACCTTTCAAGTTAAGTTCACATCTTATTATTAGAGATGAGAAGATTTAGTTTTAACAATAGTGTTTGATTGAACTTCAAATATACAGGTGTGTAAGTATTAAAACATCCCTAAAATCTTTGCATATAATTAGAAATAGTCTAGCAAACATTATCTGTAATAGAAAATAAAATATATTTAATTTGGAATGTGTTTTAGTTTTGTGGTATTTCATGACTACTCTGTTCCTTGTCCCTTACCTGTGATTAGTGAATGCAGAGTGTTCATTTATTGATGCTTTTATCCACTATCTCTGGAGGAAAAATGTGAAGTAGTTGCCAAGACTCTAATTTAGGCAGTTCCACATATCATTAAGAGAAAAATTTTTAGATTACATATTTCCATGAAATATGACAACAACAAATTTGAAGGCAGAGGGATAATTTTACACATAATTTTACAATTCTGTTTGTTAAGAATGAGTATGCAATTTACACATTTACATTCTGGTAGTTCATCAGTTTATAAAACTAGTGAAATGGAAGAATGTATTGAAATTTAATTACTGGTATCTTCACACATTTGCTGACTATATTAAAACAAATACATTGAACTGAGTGGCCCTATCTCCTAATAATTTATAACATCCTCAGTTTCTGCCACTAATATTTATTATTTGTCTCACAAACAGGTCTATGCATGTAAATAATAATAAAAATGATAACAAAATAAGTAGACATAACTATCATTTATTAAGTGTATGATATAATGCCAGGCATTCAGCTCATTTACTCCTCACAATGAACCTATTAGGTAGATGTCATTGTGCCTATTATAAAAATGAGGAAGATAAAACTTACAGAAATTAAACATTTTGCCCAAGATTGCAAAGCAAACTAAATATATGAGCAAGGATTTGAAGTGTGTGTGTGTGTGTGTGTGTGTGTGTGTGTTTCATTTTGAGGCCTCCGTTCTCATGCATGCTTTTTTATTTTTTCTCTTGATACATATATAAGGTTTCTTCTCATTTTTCACATCATATCAACCATTCTCTTTGCTGTCCCTGGAACAGCATATTCACATCTCTGGGCCTTGGCTCTTACTAGTTCCTTATCCTGACTCATTTCTTTAGAAAGTAGCTTGTTTCATTCCTTTACTTGAATTAGGTCTCTGCTCAGATGTCACACTCTAAGCCTCCTCTCCTAACCACTCTTTCTAAAATACTGCTTCTGTTTTTCCTTTACCCTGATTTTTTTCATGGCACTTTTAATCTGATATTTTATCATATTTATTCAGTTATTGTTTGCCTCCCTTGCTAATATGTAAATTCCACAACAAAGGAACGTTTTTTTTCTTTGCGGATAGATAATTGGTACCTACAACAAAATCTAGCACAGAGCTGATTGACAAGTATTGGTTGAATAAGAGCAAAAATGAATGACTACGGAGATTTACCCTAAAATTTTTTTAATGTTTTAATATATAAAAATAGTCTCTGAATGTAACCAAACTATGTGAACAGAGGCTGATGGGGTCTCAAGTGGTCTGTGTGTGTGTGGAGTAAGATATTTTAGAATAAGTATCTATGCTCGATTTTGAAGCCCTGAAAGGACAAACAAACGGAGGGAAGCAACAGTAGACAATGGGCTACTCGAGAAGAAGAAGAAACAAAACAAGGAATGAAAGTCACTGCCATTTCTTGGAACACAGAGTTGAGAAAATATGTCACCTATATCTGGATAAATACTCAAGTCAGGGGAAGGAGAACAGATGAGTGGCAATGGAAGGACCTCAAAGCAAGGTCTAATTGAGATTTGAGACAACAGCACGCATCCACTTAGAGTTCTCACAAAGAGGAAAACTATGTTCAACTGACTCACATATTTGTAATATGTCTTTTAAATATCCCTATTGCTATTGGAAATAAGTATAGAAAGCTTTCAGAATGGAAGTTTTATTTCTATTGTTGGTAAGGGGTGATATGAAATACACATACATTATCATAACTGCAAGGAAATGGGCATAAGGAAGTGAGGTAAGTAGAAATGAATGCTAGTGCATATGTAATTACCAAACAGAAGTGGCTTGACAATTTTGATACAAAAAGGCTCTCTGGACCCCAAGTTCAAATAAAAGACCTGAAGTGATACTTTTATTCCTTATCCCTTAAGAGTTTCCATTTTCTTTTTTAATTTTTGTATTGTTTATTTCAAATTCATGTATTCGTTTACTTCTGATCTGATCATTCTTTTCTTTTTTTAATTATACTTTAAGTTCTGGGGTACATGTGCAGATCTTGCAGGATTCATACACATGCCATTGTGGTTTGCTGCCTCCATCCTCCCATCACCTACATTAGGTATTTCTCCCAATGGTATGCTTCCCCAATCTCCCTACCCCCTACTATTTCTCCCCTGGCTCCCCAGCCCGAAACAGACCCCAGTGTGTGATGTTCCCCTCCCTGTCTCCATGTATGCTCATTGTTCAACTCCCACCTATGAGTGAGAACATGCGGTGTTTGGTTTTCTGTTCTTGCATCAGTTTGCCGAGAATCATGGTTTCCAGCTTCATCCATGTCCCTGCAGAGGACATGAATTCATCCTTTTTTACGGCTGCATACTATTCCATGGTATATATGTAACACATTTTCTTTACCCAGTCTAGCACTGATGGGCATTTGGGTTGGTTCCAGGTTTTTGCTATTGTAAACAGTGCTGCAATGAACATACATGTGCATGTGTCTTTATAACAGAACGATTTACAATCCTTTGGGTATATACCCAGTAATAGGATTGCTGGGTCAAATAGTATTTCTTTTTCTAGAGCCTTGAGGAATTGCCACACTGTCTTACAATGGTTGAACTAATTTACACTCCCACCAACAGTATAAAAGTGTTCCTATTTCTCCACATCCTCTCCAGCATCTGTTGTCTCCATATTTTTTAATGATCACCATTCTAACTGGCATGAGGTGGTATCTCAATGTGGTTTTGGTTTGCATTTCTGTAATGACCAGTGATGATGAGCATTTTTTCACATGTTTGTTGGCCACATAAACGTCTTATTTTGAAAAGTGTCTGTTCATATCCTTCACCCACTTTTTGATGGGGTTATTTTTTCCTTCAGAGTCTCCATTTTCTATAAGGGATCCCCCTCCACAAACACACTATTAAACCTGTACAATCTATAACAACAGTGGGAATTTATCCAAGATGTAGAAGTAGAAGTTACGGGTCAAACTGATCCATAGTTCACATAATATACCATTAAGTGTTTTCATAGCTCTTTACCATTTCTAGCACAAGGACTCAAAAATATTGCTTGAATGAACTGGAAAATGAAAGGTATCAGGCTTTAGTGATACTTAACAATTAGTTGAGTGAGGATCTGCACTTAAAAGGCACTTGGGTTATCAGGAAGACAGATTTTTTTTTCAGTAACTCTTGTATTCTTACTGAGGTGTTTCTTTCACTGTATTCCATCACTAACAAAATGCCATTTACTAATTATCAGTTGTACTGTACCTTGACATCAAATTGGCAATATTCCACATTTCTCTATAAATTATCTCAGTTAAAGAGTTACTTTCCTAGTTAAGTGTAGTTAGCAACTCTGATTCTGACAGTTTCTTAATAAATGTTTTTGGTATTTTTAATTAAAATCAGTACAATATAAACGAATAGAAACATGTAGGCAACGTGGGGGGTGGGGATGGAGACAGCAAACCACCATGGCATGTATGTACCTATGCAACAATCCCACATAATGCAGAATGTGCACATGTAGCCCAGAGCCCAAAGTACAATAAAAAAAAAGAAAATTATGCATTTTAATAAAACAAATTATGCAGGTCCAGAAATATTTATAGAATCTTGATTATATTTAACTTTAGTATTACATCAAATGTGACCAAACATTTTTCAAATTTGAGCAAGGATTGGTTTTTTTTTTTTTTTTTTTTTTCCGCCTATATCAAATACTATAGGAGTCCAAAACAGGTTTTGGGGGAGTTATGTACTTCAGTCTATATAAAATTATACTTCGAGGAAGTGTTGCGTTTATACCAAGTGGGAAAACATAATAAGAAAACACAAAGTTTACAAATTATAGTGCCTAGGTTATACAATTACTACATAGTTGAAAATAAAATTTAACTGCAGTGTGCATCATTTATCTAAATCAAAGTTACCTATGCTTAATTTAAAATCATTGTACTAAGGCTAATGAATAAAAGAATTGAATTGGTTTCTGCATTAAAATGTACAATTAAACCTCCTAAGTGTGTGGTTGTACTTTTTACATGTACATTTATTATAGTAAGGATAAAAAATTTTGATTATAAATGTAAATCTTATGTTCTATAAGGAAGGATTTCTTAAAAAGGGAGTCTATTAGAATCAACAATATCACAAAATTTTAAAGAAAATAGATGTTTTTTATCCAGTTAAAAATGCTTCACCATGTGGGCTTTTTAATCCTATCTTTTAAAACTTTTGTGTCCGTTAGAAGCATAAGTTAGGACAATTTTCTATGTGAACTGAAATAAAAACACACTGAATTTTTTAAAAATCTGAGAAAATAGTGTAAAATAACATACCTGTAGCCTTCTCTGGCACATTGTTATATGAATAACATGAATCATGTATAAACAAACTTGAAATATGGCATTTGTTTACATTGCCTCAGGCTATCTTCCTTTTTTCTGTTCCAATAAAACTTTATTTATAAACACTGAAATGTGAATTTCATGTATTTTAATATATCTCAAATATTTTTTATTCCCCCCTCTACCATTAATTTTTTTTTTAATTTTACTTTGGGCTCTGGGGCACATGGGCACATCCTGCAACCTGCAAGATAGTTGCATAGGTACATACATGTCATGGTGGTTTGCTGTCTCCATCCCCCCGCCCCCACTGTTGCCCAATTCAGGCATTTCTCTCAGCATTTCCCTTCCCACCCTCCATGCCCCCTCGCTGTCCCTCCCCTCCCTTCCCCTCCACCCCCCCACCTAGACCAGTGAGTGTTGTTCTCTTCCCTGTGTCCAAGTGTTCTCATTGTTCATCATCCGCCTATGAGTGAAAACACGCAATGTTTGGTTTTCTGTTCTTGTGTCAATTTGGGCTATCACTGTGTTGCCCAGGCTGATCTTGAATTCCTGGGCTCATTCGATTCTCCCAACTTGGCCTCCCAAATTGCTGGGATTACAGGTGTGAGCCACCTCTCCTTACCTTCAGGCTGCCTTCTTGATCACAAAATTACCAATTTTTTTTAAATGGAAATATATTTTCTAACAAAGTATAGGTTACACAAATGCATACCAAATGTTAAGTTTCCTTCTGTGTTTATTCATTGCTGTAATTATGAAGAGAGAAAAGTTTAATAATATGAAAGCTAATGAAGAAAAAATAACCTTATAATTTATAAACAGGCATTCCCCATAGTAAAAATGGCTCTTGGTAACTTAATTTTTAATTGCAATTATGTATTTTATGTAAGAAAAAACCACAAAATAGGCGCTTACTGTAGTGTTGAAATAGAGTATAATGACATAATGTAATTTTATTTTTAAAAATGTTTAAATAAATAATTTAGAAACCTAAAAGAAATGGCCTATTTTTTTATGATGTTAGGTACATGGAATGCTGAATTAAGAGAGTAAATGTTTCTTGGCAAATAGTAGACATGTAAGATACAGTTGAAATGAATGAACATATAGAAAATCAGTTCCTTAAAAACTGCTCAGTGATGATATTAAGAATAGTGATATTTGAGTCTTAGTTTAAGAGTGAACTAAGATAATTAAAATATTTTCATGTGCTTATTTACATAATCAAGGCACAGGAGTTAAGGGTCTCATGTCATGGACAGCCCTAGAGAAATTACAAAAGACAAATATGAGACTTTTAATGATATCTGACATTTGGGAGCCACTGCACTGTCATCCTTTTAAGCAAACTAGATTCTCTCTCTACCACAAACAAACCCTAAGTGGGAGATGCAAGTAAACCTTATTTTTTAAACTCTAGAACTTTGTGTTCTCAGGAAAACATTCAATAGGGCTATCTTTCCATTGTGATGGTGATCATGAAATAACCTAAGTATACTTTTAGAAGCAATTTGGGAAATGTAGAAAAATATGCTCCCACGAATTTTAGTATTGGGTAGCAATATTTGCTTTTCTGATAGTGAAGTAAAAAAGTATGAAAAAAAGGATGAAACAACAGGAAAATAAGTTTTCATGGTTGGGCAGGCCAGCTAGGCACAGAATCTGAGTAGGTAAATTTCCCCAGTAATTAATCTTAAGGTACACTTTTCACATAGAAGTTAAATCACATAAGGATATGCTCTTGCTCCTCTAGTTATTAAACTGAGATCCATAATTTTTTACTTAGTTTCTACTCCCAGAGATATGAAATTTAGGTTCTTGACCCCAAATGAATTTTAATACATGGATGAAACACTTCAAAAAGTGTAGTTTCTTTCCTGTATCACCAGCCACCTGACCAAATCACCTTATCACCTCTTAATTCAAAATTGATTGTGCTCTCTAGTCTAGACTTCAAGTGACCATTTTTTTCTGTCATTTGTATTTTTCTATAATTTCCTAGCCTATTTTACTGGTCTTCTCATTTAGATGTTCAGAATCAAAGAAAATGACCACAAGAAGAATATCTGTTATGGTACTATATGAAAACGTGGCGTGAATATGGCTTGACTAATCATACAAAAATCAATAACATCTTTCTACTGTCCATAGATATTGGTTTAGTCAGGTTTCATTGGTTTAGTCAGGTCATCAAGAAACCTGCTTGAAATTAAGTGGGAAGGTGGGCTCAATGATAATCAAATTTTATAACATAGCATATTGAAACAAATCTAAAGCTGACATTAACTGGAAATGAATGAGAGTAGTAGATCCAAATACTTGTAGTACTTTGAGCAGCAGGGAATAGACTGTAATTGTCATAGATCCTTTACTCACTGAGGAACAACTCCACCAAAACATCATTGTTCCAGAATAAAAACAAACTATAAAAGGAGAATTGCAATGCGTCTTTCTTGATTACAGACTTTGGGAAGACTTGAGCAATAAAGAATACTCATAAATTGTGAGTTTAGTTTCTTGAAGTCTTTCCTCCACTTCTCTTTTATCCATCCCCACACCACTTCCAGATTTATATTCCTAAAATAGTTTTATCAACTTGCAAAATTGAAAAATACAAAATTAACAATCAGACTCGAAGGTATAACAGTTAGATCATGCATTCATGGTTCTTAGAATGGAACATAGTGGTCAATGAATCTAAGAAGTTCTCAAATGTAGAATTCTCATTTAAGCAACCCTAACAGATTGACAAGTCAATTTGGGCTTAGTTTCAGCTCATTGCTTTGTGATGCTTACAATACTAGTGAGAATAGCTACAAAGAAGTTATAAAATATGCTGAAACGCTCTTGCCTATAAATTTTATCATTTGATTCTATTGCAGTTTACTACATCAACACTGAATGAATTTTCCCCTCAAAAAGTATATGAATAAGGGAATGGTACACACCAGAAAAGGTACATTTCTTTATTTGATTAGCTCTTGTTCACTACATTTAGCATGCTGACAAAGCTCTCAATGTCATACCTCTGTCTACTTTCCTATTACAGAGACGGTGTTTTTTCTTGTCCACTCTCAAGCCACACACACCACTCCAGTCCAAAATATGCCCTTGACTTTTGTCATTATGCCTTTGTTTCCACTGTCAAATGTCTTCCATGTTCTAAATGTCTTTATAGCCTTCTCACCTGCTAAGGCTTGGTTCTAACGATATCTCCCTGTGCAATCCTCCTAACTGCATCTTTGTTCACACACACACACACACACACACACACACACAATATATATATATATAAGTTTTGTTCATAAATCACATTTTATTCTTCTTAAAATAGTTCTTTACATCTTGTCCATATTCATCTCCCTAGTTCTGTAAACATTTTGAAAGTAGGATCTGTACCTTAAGGTCACCTAATTGTTCTCTCTTTTATAAAAAGACCATATACACAAATCAAAGGAAGGAATTAAATGTACAAAGGAAAATATTGATTTTGTCTATCAGAATTCTAAATCTATTCATAAGAAGCTACCATTATTCTCATATATCCTTAATCATATTGTATATGTGTTGTGTGTGTGTGTGTGTGTGTGTGTGTGTGAGAGAGAGAGAGAGAGAGAGAGAGAGAGAGAGAGAAGGGAGAAGAGGACTGTGGAACCAAAAAGAAAATAAGCCAGGAACATAAGGAGGCATTTTCTTTTTCTACAAAAAATTCTGGTTGACCTGTGCACATTTTTTTTTCACTTTGGAGAAGTGACTTCTCCTGAAGTAAGCCATAACAAGTGTTTGTTTAAGCTAGAATTAGCTGACTACTTGCTCATTTGCTTACATATCCCTGAGGCACCATATAGGACATTGCTGATGCTATGGAAATGGCCTACAGAAGTTTGGACATTTGGTGAGGACTATTTTTCAGTTTTTTCATTACTTTCTCTATAGAAGAAAATTTAACAGTATTATGTATGCTTTAATACCTTAAC
>NW_016107523.1:2147332-2149804 GCF_001604975.1 Cebus imitator | reverse complement strand
AAAAGAAACCAGAGATATAAGGACACAAAGAGAATTACCTTTTTCTACTTCCAAAATCTAGTCATTCTGTGCAAAAACATTAAGAACGAACTGTGGAAGAAAACTATGAATCTTGAAAATGCTATTGTCTAAAACTTACAATAAAGCAGCCCATCATAGAGTAGGAAAACACTGGCCTGGGAGGCCAAGTTCCTGTGTTCTATCACAGAGCTAATGTTAGCAAGCTGCTCATTGAAGAAAATCTCTTCCCTTATATTGTACTCAATATGCCCATCCATAAGACGAGAAATTTGGATTAGATGATCACTGAAATTCACTCCACCTCTAAACTGACTGGTGTTCCACATTCTGGTAAATGAAACCGAGTAATTTTTTAAATTAAAGATATTATCACAGGTGTGTAATTTTGCCTGCTGAGCAAAAATTAAGAATATTTTCAAAACAATGGTGATAATTTATAAGAACAGGTTTAAAAAGCATATTTAAAAATAAATTATAGCTAGATAGGAGAAATAAGTTCTAGTGTTCTATATGACTGAATGATGACTAGAGTTAACAATAATATATTGTTTCAGATGGCTAGAAGGAGAATGTTGAATGTTCCCAACACGAAGAAATGATAAGAGTTTAAGATAATGGATATGCTAATTACCCTTTCTGATCACTATACATTACACATATAAAACCATCAGTAGGTCCTCCATGAATATGTACAATTATTATTTGTCAATTTTTAAAAAGTCTTCAAAAGTAAACATTGTAAAATAGTAGACTGGGTATGAGAGATAAGGAGAACTTCTCAATCAATTTTGGAACATAAAACTTCATTTCTGAGGCAAAGGAAAAGCTTGAAATTTTATATAATTCCTTTGCCAGAATATAGTGGATCTATTGTTTTTCTGAAGAATGCATGAAATCACAGTATCATGATACTTTGGAATTTAGGAGGCTGCTATACTGAGTTTAGTCCTGTCTGCCTGTCTGTTTGTATGTAACAAAGAAATCTTTCTTTTTCTCCAACTCTCAGTTTCTCCATCTTGGAAATAAGAAAGTTAGATGTAATGATAACATGAATGCCCCTTCCTCTTAATTTTCCAGTTTTATGTGGCTCTTATAAGGGTATCTTCCCTCTGATCAAGCAGTCTGGTAAGTGAGTTGACAAAATAAATGATAAACTTCCATTTGCTTTGAAAGTATTTTTTGTTTTATTGTTTTTGTCATTATGATACAAATAATTAATTTGTGAGTATTTACAGCATTGTCCTTCCAAATGCCAAAGAAAGTTATATCCTTGCCATTTTCTTCCTCAAATAATTAGAAAAAGAAGGACAAACTAAGCCCATAGTTAGCAAAGGGAAGGAAATATTAAGATTAGAGCAGAGAAATCCAAAATGGAAATACAAAACAATAGGAAAATCAACAAAGCTAAGAGGTTGTTTAAAAATATCAATAAAGTTGACAAATCTTTAGATAAAGTAAAAAAAAAGGAAAATTCAAATAAGTAAAACCAGAAATGAAAGAAGAGACATTATATCTGGTATGAAAAAAGAATGAAAATGATTATAAGAAGCCAGTGTAAACAATTGTATGCTACCAAATTGGATAACCTAGAAAAAAATGAATAAATTACTTGAAACATACAATCTACCAGTGCTGAATATTGAAGAAAAAGAAAACTGTGCAGGCCGAAAACTAGTAAGGAGATTGAATCAGTAATCCAAAACCTCCCAACAAAGAAAAACCCAGAAACAAATGGCATCACTGGTAGAAGAGATCATGTTCAAGCTCATTCTACAAGAGGCATCATTATCCTAATATCAGAGTCAGAAAAATGCACTAGGAGAAAAGTACAGAACAATATTACTGATAAATATAGATTCAAAATAACTCATTAAAATACTAGCAAATTGAAGTCAACAGAATATTAAAGGGATCATACATGATAACCATGTAGGATTTATTCTTGGGATGCAAAAATGGTTCCACTTATGAAAATTAATCAGTGTGATACAGGACACTAAGAGAACTAAGGCCAAAAATCTATGGTCGTCTCAATAGATGCAGAAACAGCACTTGACAAATTTCAACACTGTTTCATGATAAACATACACAACAAACTAGGAATAGAATAAAATTACTTCAACATAATAAAAATAATATGTGAAAAAATCCACAGTGAATATCACTTTGAATGACAAAAGACTGAAAACCTATTCTCTTAAGATCAGGAACAAGAGCCAGGCATGGTGGCTCACACCTGTAATCCCAGCACTTTGGGAGGCTGAGGCCGGTGGATCACCTGAGGTTAGAAGTCTGAGACCAGCCTGACCAACATGGAGAAATCCCATCTCTACTAAAAATACAAAATTATCCAGGAGTGGTGGTGCACACCTGTAATCCCAGCTACTTGGGAGGCTGAGGCAGGAGAATCACCTGAACCCAGGAGGCAGAGGTTGTGGTGAACCAACATTG
>NW_016107523.1:2145493-2147253 GCF_001604975.1 Cebus imitator | reverse complement strand
AGACATGGTTAGAACTAATAGACAATTCCGCAAAGTTGTCATCCTTCAACAGTTGTGTTTCTATATGCTAGCAACATATAATCCAAAAAGGAAATTTAGAAAACAATCTCATTTACAATAGCAACAAAAAGAATAAATAACTTAGTAAATTGCCCAACCAAGAAGGTAAAAAATGTGTATGCTGAAAGCTATGAAATATTGTTGAAATAAACTAAAGATGACAAAAATAAATGGAAATACATCTCATGTATTGTTTAAAAGTCTGTATACCCAAACCATCTACAGATACAACATAATTCCTATCCTAATCCTGGATGTATTTTTTACAGAAATAAATTTCCTAAAATTCA
The DNA here is from genome assembly GCF_001604975.1 of Cebus imitator. Lineage (NCBI taxonomy): Eukaryota > Metazoa > Chordata > Mammalia > Primates > Cebidae > Cebus > Cebus imitator. The sequence goes on along the minus strand of NW_016107523.1, from coordinate 2,146,903 downwards.
TATGAAACCACAAAGGACTCCAAAAAGCCAAAACAGTCTTGAGGAAGAAGAATAAACTGGAGGCATCACACTTCCTAATTTCAAAATGAATCACAAAGCTACCTCAGTCAAGACTGTATGATAGTGGTAAAAAGGCAGACATCTAGACCAATGGAACAGAATAGAGATCCCAGAAATAAACCTAGCATGATCTTCAACAGGGGTGCCAAGAATACAAAATTGGAAAAGGATATTCTCTTCAAGAAATGGTGCTGGGAAAAATGGATATACACATTCCAAAGAATGAAACTGGAGCTTTATCTTACACCATACATAAAAATCGTCTCAAAATGAAATGGAGTAAAGACTTAAAAATAAGACCTGAAACCATAAAATTCATAGAATAAATCATAAGTGAAAAACTTCCTTACATTGGTCTTCACAATAATTTTTTTGATGACACTAAAAGAGCAGCCAACAAAAACAAAACTAGACATGCAGAAATGTATCAAACCAGAAAGCTCCTACACAGCAAAGGAAACAACAGAGTGAAAAGAAACCTACAGAATGAAAAAAAAATGTTTGCAAACCATATATCTGATAAGTGTCAATATCTAAAATATACGAGGAACTTAATTCAATAATAACAACAAAAATTTGAACTATCCAATTTTTAAAATGAGCAAAGGAATTGAATAGATATTTCTCCAAAAAGACCTAAAAATGACTAACAATTATATGAAAAGATGTTCAATATCACTAACTACTATGGAAATGCAAATCAAAACCACATTGATATACTACCTCACACATTAGGATCATCGTTAATAAAAAAACAAAGCCCATGAACATTATATGCATTGATGAGGATGTAGGGAATTTGGAGACATAGACTGCTGGTGGAAATATAAAATTGTGCAGCTTTTATGGGAAACAATATGGAGTTTCCTCAAAAAAAAATAAAAAATATAATTTTCATAAGATCTAGCAATCTTGCATCTGGATAATTATCAAAAATAATTCAATTTAGGATCTTGAAGAGACATTTACATTCCCATGTTTATTGTAGCATTATTTACAGTAGCCAAGAGATGTGAACAAACTAAATGTCTTTTGACAGGGGAATATATAAAGAAACTATGTTATATCCATACAATGGAATATCATTAAGCCACAAAAAGGAAATCCTATCATCCTGTCAATGTGGATGAATCTTGTAGACATTTTGGTCAATAAAATAAACAAGTCGCAAAAAGACCAAATACTGTATGTATCCACTTACATGAGATTTCTACAGTAGTCAAAATTATAGAAACAGAAATTATAGAGGATTGCTCCCCTGGATCTCTAGACATGGCAGTATGGGAGTTGTCTCTCCTTCTCTCTCCCTCTCTCTCTCTCTGCCTAATAAATCGCTCTCTGCTTAAAAAA
>NW_016107523.1:2129911-2144683 GCF_001604975.1 Cebus imitator | reverse complement strand
TGATATGAAATATTTTGCTTATATTTAACAATACTGTATTGTGCACTTAAAAATTTATTAAGAGGGTAGATTTCCCGAAAAAATAAAAACAAGTGCTTCATTAAGGAAAAATATCTTTTTCAACACGTACAATTCATTGTTAATGAACTTAATTATTGAATGCCGCCTGGTTGAGAAATAGTAGACCTGACACCATCGAAAGTCATCAGAAGGCTAACATGGTTATTTGTAACCTCTAGTGAGGGTGGGAATACCAGAAGCACATATATGAAGAGACAATAAAAGTACAAAGCAACAATATAAGATACAGCATAAGTAACCTTGTAATGAACTGAAATAGATATTTAGTTGATATTAAATGTTGTATATTAACAGCAGCATAAGATCACTGTGAACTAGAATAGTATCGCCTATCTTTTGGACTAAGATTATTCCGGGCTTTCAATTCTGAGATATTTAAAGAGTAAGAAGGAAATAGACCACTCAGGCAACAGTTGCAATGAAATTGGAATTGAAGGCCAGAAAGAGCTCAGCATGCACAGTAATAAAGCAGGAGGAGTCCAGTGCTAAGGATTCTTTCAGGGGAAGGGTGGGTGATAAGACTGGATGCTTAAGTTGGTATAAGATGGGAAGAGACCTTAAATATAAATCTGATGTTGCAGTTTTTTAAAGAATTGTTATATAGTTTTTAAATAGCTGTAGAGATTCAAAAGAGAAATGAAACAGTTATACCCAAAAGTAGGATAATGAAGATCTCTTGATTGTGTTACATTATCAATGTATATACCATCCATAAGGGTGATGTCAAGGGAGGAAACGAGTAGTCTATTTAATTTGTCTTTAATTTGTGCTATGCTTCTTGTCTGTTTGAAGAACTTTACCTGTCTTCTCAAAAGCCATATCCAGCAGACCCACCGATTACTTGCACAGTGATATAATTTAAGGGTCAATTACATTCATGGACTAATTTATTTCTACGGAGTTCACTGATGACACTAGAAAATGCAAGCAGTGACACAGGACTGGAAATGCTCTGTTGCATTATAAAGCTCCTTCAAGAAATTAAAATGCTTAGGTGAAAATAATAATCTATCCAACTTTGGGTTGCTTCTCTGCAGTTTTTAGTGATCACTTTCTAGTAAGAGACCCAGGAAAAAATTGCTAGATGAATCCACCATTTGTCAAATTTTTGGAAAACCAATAGCTTCTACAGCTATTGAAGATTCAGAGGCCAGTTTACAAGAAACTTAATCTATACCATCCTTCCTCCAACCTTACCACAGTTAGTATTTTATCTTCATTTAAAGCACAAGAGATTGAAAGATGCATTGAGAGGGGAGTTCCGGTTTGCTACTTCCTTCATCGTTGTTATTTTTAATCTTTGAGATATACAATAAAGCCCCATTAACCTGAAAGAAAGAACATCCCTCCAGAACACACAGTAATCAATGGGAAAGTTAATTGAAATTGAGTTCTTTTAACAATTCCACCTTAGCAATTGTACAACATTCGGAGTGATAGTTTTAATCAAAGCTTAGAGTATTTGAAAAAGAGACAAATAATGTAAGGAAGGAGATAATTTGTGACTAGAACCTAGTCTTTCCACTAAGTATTTCCTTTTCTTTAAAATTTTAGGTTTGGAGCTGAAACACTTTTTGAGTAGAGAAGACACAGGATTGGACAGTGGTTGAAAAGAAGTTGGTCTGGGCACAAATCCTGACTGCAGCATATGTTAGCTGAGCAATCCTGGACAAATTACTTAGCCTCTCTGTGCTCCAGCTTCTTTGCCTGGAAAATGGGAATGATAATAAAACCCACCTTAGCCTGGCACATATTAAGCCTTCAGTAAAAAAAAAAAAAAAAAAAAAAAAATCACTATCATTTTTATGAAGAAAGATAAAGCACTCTTCTTGAACCACTTCTCCACATTTTCTTTTAAAAGGTCTAGAACTTATTGAGAACCATAACCCCAGGCCAGGGCAAAGTAAAGAAAGATATATAATATAATTCTTCCAATCTAATTAGTTGTTCACAGACACCTCAAAATGACTATAATATTACCAACATACCTAAATGAAAAGACAGGTGGATCAGGATAGTACATGTTTACTTCCTACACTGAAAGTGTTTTGATTGATGCTATTTTGACTCTTACTTCCAAGATTTAATGGCTCCTGTTAACCAATTTCACCTGCACACTGGGCTCCTATTCCTCATCTCAGCTGGTAAGAAATTAAAGTGCCTCAGTACAATGACAAGAAACTACGGAGCAGACCATTCATAGTTCTGAAAACAGTATGAAACAGCTATTATCATATCTCTATAAATTAAAATGTTATTTTTCTTCTACAGTTGTGCTCTGGGTACAAGCATATCAGCCATTCCTGGTGGGGTCCAATTCATTATTTCAGTAGATATAAATAATTTTTAGAACAGGCATATGAAATTATAAGGTGATTCAGCATTGGAATTGAGAATTGTCTGGATCACTGCTTACCACCTTGGAATTAAGAAATGTGGAAGTGCCATTGTTCCCTGGGCTCATTTCCATCATTCTCTAATAGGCCTTTTGTTTTTGTTGGGACTGTTGTATTTGCCACCTTTGGTCAAATGAATCTGAAAGAATTCTATAGCTAGAGCAACACCATGAAAGATGATTATTTTGTCACTGAAATGATGAGGTAGAAAGGAAACAAATAGGAAAATCTTGCTCAGCTTTCCTATAGCGAAGAAACCAATGTATGGAGGCCAGAACAGTAGTTCAAGTTCTTCAGAAGCACATGAACTCTTTATTCTTATAAATTACAGAGTCCATATGTGGGAGATGCCTCAATGTTTAGTGAAATCATTTCACAGAATAATATAGACCAAAGTTTCTTATGCTGGTTTCTCCAGGTCTCAGAAATTGGAGGTTTCAGTTTTAAAATCTCCTGGAAAATATGTGTATATATATTCTGGGTCATTCAGCTCAACTGAAACTATAGCTGATTGCAGTGCTCCTGCTTTGTTGATATTTATAAGGTCTGTTTCAGTATCAAGCAGTTATGTAAAGTGTAAAGAACTGATGACAATGAACGTTAGGCATCCTCCATGAGAGAAGACCAAATGAAAATGAATTGTATGAAGAAATGTTAAACACAATTAAAATGGAAGAAAAGAAGTAGATGAGGAGGGATTGAATGCTACCTAAGAATGCAGGTATTAACCTAGAAATACGTTCTTAAATTATTAAGTGACAAGGGCTTGATACAGAATAAATGTATTGTATAATTTTATTTCTATTTTAAAAGGAAAGTATATACAAAATTCTATATGTATTTCATATACATATATAAATCATGTTCATATGAGTAGAGATAAATGTCTTGATGTGAATGCATGATTCACATGATCACTTAATGGAGTTAAATGTGGCAAAGCAGAAATGTTATCAGTTCTTTACACATGTGATTCTTAATTTGTTTTAATGAGCATGTGTTACTTTTGTATATTGGAAATACATTTCTTAAAAAGTATAAGTAAAAAGGATTTAAGAATAAATAAAACTTTTAAAACAAGCAGCTTGTCATATGAAGAATTCATACTAGTCTTTTTGGATGAATATTTTAAATAGGTTAACACATTCAGTAAAGTTTAGTCTGCACAAATGGCTTTATCTTACACAGAGAGGCTCTATGTAGAAAACAGAACCAAAAACCAGTCCAAAAAGTAAAAAAGAAACTGAATGTAGAGTTGAAACTGATATTCAATTCTGGATTACAAACTGATTATTTAAAAGAAAAACACAGTAAATTCAGGCCTGTTGTTCCAGTAAACCTGACACTAATCTGAGTTTTAAAAAAAAATTATGACAAAGATTGATATGTTTCAATAGTGAGTCACTACTAAGTAACTATAAAGCATTCAACATTCAATTAAGTCAATTCAGCTTTTGCTCTTTCAGCCAGGTAAATGCCCAATGTGTGTGGATACAACACATGTTATAGTTTTCTGTTTGTGCAGAATTTTCTACTCAAATATGTTTTAAGTATGTCTAAAACACACACAAACACAGGATTATATATCCATATCCTTCAACAAAATCTGAATATGCCTTCACTGTAAATCTTTTGTTTAGGTTAGAAAAGACGATCTATCTTTTGCAGTGATCAGTTGCCTATGAGTTTTGCCCCATTCAACTGCTGCTTAGTCTATAAACTGAACCTCAGAAGTTCTGCTGGAAGCTATAGCTGAAGTCTTTCTATAATGTTCTTGTTGCCAGGACTTTAGGCCTAGTCATAGAAACAAACTGTAAATGTTATTTATGGTTTAGGCAGTAAAATAATGACCAGAACATAAGACTGGGTCTTGATTATTTGCTTCATTTATTTCCACACTCCAAAAAGTCTAGATCCACAAAATGGAAACACAGGATTCCACGCACAAAAGGGTACAAACACAAATGTGTCTTACTCTCAGATCTTTCAAGTATATTTACGAATAGTTTATTGCTATGGGGCAGGTTTGAATAAGCATTGATTTCTTTGTTTATTTTTTGTAGGTACATAGTATGTATATATATTTATGGGTTACTTATTGAGAATCCACTCAACAAGTACACAAAGATTGGGGATATTAAAACTGAAAAGAAAGACAATCTAGAAGTTAAAATGTTTGACTTTAGAATTTACTCAAGTTTGCAAAATTAACTAAACTGTATAAGTTCATCTGATATGATGGATGCTTCCAATTGTAGAATACAGAAATTGTATTCCTGAGTTTACATTTTAAAGTTGTGAGATGTTTGGCCTAAATAGAGATATAAATAGAAAGGACTTACAAAATTTCATGAATAATTTAAGACAAGTGGATAGTATTACAAAGCTCAAAGTAGATGTTAAAAATTTTGATTCACCCAATTTATTATTAACAAATGAATCATCCGACACTTCAATGTATATGAGATAAACATCTTTATATTAGAATGACACTAATTCACTCTAATACAAAGCTTCGTTTATGTTTAACCTATAAAACCACTAAGGTTAGAGACTACTTATTTATCAGGCATTCACTGTAAGATAAAGATAACACTATAGAGAAATTATGCATACATTTGTTACATTAAAATACTATTAAAAAGACAATTTCTATATGCGTGTGCATATTTGAAGAATCATTCATTTCCCTATCCGCTTGACTACTTGTCATTTCTCTGTTACATATAAGTGTAAAATGCACACATACCAGAATTTTTGCATGCTGAGTTGCTGGGTTTTCTAGGTCTTAAAAGTGCCTAATTATTCCAAATTGTTACATCATTACTCCTAGCCACAAAAACATCTACATTAATTTAAACTTTGGCAAACATTAAACCAGTAAATTACCGAAGTATGAACCATCATGTCCTGCTTCTCTTCCATTGTTTCTCAGCATCTTAAAGGATTTTGTTTTGGAAAACTTAGTAATCCCTTAAATATATTTCCTCAATATGTCTCAATTTTCTGTTTGTTGGGTATACATGTCTGTTTATATGCATGTATGTCCATGTGTGTGTGCATGTGGTGAGCTAAAGAAGCAAACAGTACATACATTAGCTAACTACAAGTTTTCTACCCAAATTTTCCTACATGTCACACTAAACCCATTCTTTTTTTTTGAGACGGAGTTTCGCTCTTGTTACCCAGGCTGGAGTGCAATGGCGCAATCTCGACTCACCGCAACCTCCGCCTCCTGGGTTCAGGCAATTCTCCTGCCTCAGCTTCCTGAGTAGCTGGGATTACAGGCACGCACCACCATGCCCAGCTAATTTTTTGTATTTTTAGTAGAGACGGGGTTTCACCACGTTGACCAGAATGGTCTCGGTCTCTTGACCTCGTGATCCACCCGCCTCGGCCTCCCAAAGTGCTGGGATTACAGGCTTGAGCTACCGCACCCGGCCTAAACCCATTCTTAAACTGTTGCTTAGGCATTCATCTTCTCCTTTAGGATAACGGGGGAAAATGCTTATGCTTTTTATTTGCTTCTTATAGATAATTAAAATTTTATTATTCAGACTAGCATGCTATTGATGCTTCAGCTGATCCTTTAAACATCTGGCCTACTGTTTAAAATGCATTGAGTGAACTGATGTCAGCCCGTGCTGATAATCAGAGGACCTTCAATTAAGTACCTACGAAGCAACCAATGATAAACGAGAGAAAAGACAGTGCAAGTTTGCCAAAGAATTCTTTCATAGTCTGATTCTCAAAAGCAATTAGAATCACTTCTTTTGGCCTTGGAATTAATGAATTTTCATTAAAATTTAAATTTCAAATGATTCCAAGGATATCAAACTTGAGAAGTTGAGCTGATTGTCTACATAATAAATCACGCCACAGGAACATGTCAAAAAGACTAATGCAAGTTCTTTGCCATCCAAAGTTTTCTTTCTCCTTGTCAGTGCTATGTGAACATATATAATTGCTTTCTTTTCCTGGAAGCAGCTATAACCAAAGACCTACTGTTATTGTACTCTGCATTTCTGTTTAGAATTTTTGAAAGTATAACTCCAAGACTGTTACTGAAACTAGTTCAAGTTTACAAAAAAGGTTTGCTCTAATAATTAAACGTGATATGATTTTTTAAATGGCTGCAGTTACATTCTTCACGTTATAATTTGCTTCAATGAGGAAATAAAGTTGAACATTTTAATATTAATATATGCTGTTTGAAACTGACATTTAACTTAATAACACAGACATTGTCTTTACTTGACAGAAAACAAAATTCATTGTATGTTTGTGTGTGTTTGTATGTGTAAGGTAAGTGTTGTATTATGGACTGTACAGAAGTATAATCATGAAAAGCACTAAACATTTTTGGCCATAGAAAGCAACATGGGTGTTTTTAAAGGGCAATAAAATTGAGCAATAAAGTAAGCAGAAAAATAATATTCATATAAAAATGATCTTGTGTGCAGAAGTTAAATATTTTAATCTTGGATTAAAACAGCATAACAGAATAGATGGTAAGTACTAGGCTCCTTTTGTTTACTCCTTTACTCATTCTGACAAAAGTATGTGCATGTTTTCAATAACAAATTTCACAGTACCGCTTTCTTTTTTTTAACAGAGTGAGTCTTCTTTGTTAAGAAAAAAAATCTGAACAGTGTAAAGAAGAATTTTCTTAAACATGACATATCCATATCGAGCAGCCATGAAGGAATGTTTCTAGTTCTTACTATAATATTCTTTTTGCTATGTTCATTTTCATATGTATACTTTGAATCACACTAATTCAGTTACCATCAATGATTTAATTGTGCAATATTGTTCCATGTACTAATATCTTATATAGGATTTTGGGCCTACGGCAAAACCTCTGCTAAATTTCCCCCACCCATCTATCTTTTCCAACTCAGCATTTCAATAGAACTTAAATCACAGGGGTGCTGGCTTATAAATAAATGTGTAACAATAAATTAAAATAGATGATTGTAGCTTTAAGATACGTTCAGAGACTGTGAGAAAGAGCAGAAATCCCAAACTGACCATCAAGCTGTTCTAATGTCCATTTTATTTGCCCCACACAGTGTTTAAATATTTCAGTATGTGGTCAGCTTGGCACCTACTGCATAGCCCTCACCACTTCATGCTTTTCTGTTGCTTGACTACCCATGTGTACATTTTGTTTTGCAACATCTGCATTACATACTGACATACTGATTGTATTCTATTATACTGACACTGCGTGTCTAGCCTCATCTCATCCCTACTTTCAGAACTGAGACCTACAGCCCAGTTGCAAAAACACTTTAACTTTTGTAGAGAACAGGGTGTTTTTGTCTTCTGTTCTTATTGTAGATATAATTAAGTTCTCTATATGTTTGGGTGCTAAAGAGATACCTAATAATAATTGAGCATACTTATGAAATAAATAAATCAGCTCACAATATGGTGATGAATTATTTTGTGGGCACAAGCTATGCTAACGTTTTTTTGGATGCACAACATGTCAGTACATAGTTACCAACGATGGATGGATAGAAATATTGTTTTAGAAAATCTGAGTTTTAATATAAAAATGGATGAGAAAAGGAAGTTCCTGAGTTCATACAAATCACCTATAGTAGAAATTGGGATATGGAGAAAGAAAATAAATTAAGCTTAATATTTAATAATACAGTTAAAAAGAAGTGAATATATAACCCATGGATTGGGATGATTTTTCAGTCTGCTACTTATAATTAGTATTAGCATGCTTTTCTTACTGAAAACATTAGAAAATTAGGTTAAAATTTTTCAGACACATGAACAAAGAATGTTTTTATCTTCCTGAAAGACTCGCAGAATATGTAATGATTAGTTCAATAAATAAACAAGTGACTGGTCACAAAAATATAAAAGAATTCACATTGTGATCCAAGCAGAGTAAGATCTCTGACATGACGATACAAAGAATATGCTTCTAGTTCACAGACTTTTTATTTTTATGTAAATTACATTAGATATTTTTAGTGACCATAAATATTTACATGACATCTTTTCTTTTTTCAGCTTTTAAGATCCAGAGGGTACATGTTCAGGTTTGTTACCTGGATATATGGTGTGATGCTGAGGTCTGGGGTACAAGTGATCCTATTAACCAGGTAGTAAGAATAGTACATAATAGGTAGTTTTTCTACCTTTGTCTCCCTCTCTCCTTTCCCCTTCTAGTAGTCCCTGGTTTCTATTCTTACCACCTTTATTTCTGGAAGTACCCAACTTTCAGCTCCCACTCATCATTGAGTACATGCAGTATTTGGTTTTCTGTTCCACTGTTAATTTGCTTAGGAAAATGGCCTCCAGCTGCTTCTACATTGCTGCAAAGGATATGATTTTGTTCTTTTCGTGACTGCGTAGTATCTTATGGTATATATCTCCCACATTTACTTTATCCAATCCACCATCGATGGACACCTATGCTGACCCCATTACTTTGTTATTGTGAATAGTGCTGTGATAAACACGCGAGTGCATGTGTCTTTTTGGTAGATAAATTTGTTTTCTTTTGGATATATACTCAGTAATGGGATTGCTGGGTCAAATGATAGTTTTATTTTAAGTTCTTTGAGAAACGTCCAAACTGCTTTCTAAAGTGGCTGAACTAATCTACATTCCCAAGAACAGTGTATAAGCATTCCTTTACCTCTGCAGTCTTGCAAGCATCGGTTGTCTTTTGACTTTTTAATAAAGCCAGCCTGACTGGTGTGAGATGATATCTTCTTGTGGTTTTGATTCACATTTCTCTAATAATTAGTGATGTTATGCACTTTTCATGTTTGTTGGCTGTGTGTATAACTTCTTTCGAGAAATGTTTGTTCATGTCTTTTGCCCATTTTTTAAATGGGGTTTTATGGTTTTTGTTTGTTCAATTGTTTAGATTCCTTATAGATTCTGGATATTACACCATTGTCAGATGCATGATTTGTGAAAATGTTCTTCAGTTTAGTGGTTGTCTGTTTACTCTGTTTATGATTTATTTTGCCATGCAGAAGCTCTTTATTTTAATAAGGACTTGCTTGTAATTTTTTTTTTGCAATTGCTTTTAAGGACTTAGTCAAAAATTATTTCCCAAGTCAGATGTCCAGAAGGTTATTTCCCAGATTTTATTCTAGGATTCTTAAAGCTTGAAGCCTTACATTGAAATCATTAATTCATTTCCCACTGCTTATTTTGTTGTTGACTTTGTTGACTAAGTTGGTTGTAGGTTGCATATTTATTTCTGTTTTCTCTATTCTGTTCCATCGGTTTATGTGTACATGACATTTTAGTGGGATTTTAAACCTGTTCAATGCCCTAACAAAATATAACTTTTAAATGATCTCAAAAAAAACTGCCTACTAAATCTAAACTTGGAAACTGCCTACTTAATTCTATAATTAGCAGGGTAAACTCAGCAGACATTTCAAAAGTTAGGCTAAACTCCATATCTATGATTGGCTGGTTTGGGAATAGAGTCACATAGTTATAAATTTCAAATTGGAACATATTGACCTGAAAACTGGATAGAATACTTGCAATCAATATTGTTCAGAGACATTTTAGTCAATTGGCCCTTCTGTAACAGAATCATAGCCCAATCCTTATGAAATACTTGGGACAAAGTATCTGAAATGTTAAAAGTTTGTGGGGCATAATTATGGTTTGTGGTGGTATCATACCCATATATCTAAAATCACAACTGTCCTTATAATTGAAATTGTATTTACTTCCTTTTGATATGATGGCATTGCAAGAAGAAATGATAACTGTTTGAAATGGTGCATATCCCAATTTCCCTGATTTCATCATTACACATTGTATGCTTGTATCAAAATATCACAGGTATCTTAGAAATATGTACAATCACTACGTATCAACACAAAAGTAAAATAAAAGCTAAATCTGTTTCTTTAGAAAAAAAGAATGTCAGATGTTTAAAAGGTAATAATAATCATTTTACATGTAAACATTTTTATCATATACATAATTATGGTAGAATCGAGTGTTGAATTAATACAATAAAGTATTCTAATAGCAACAGATTTGTGGGCACCAAAACTTTCTAGCAGCAGCAGAGAAAGTTCTATAACTATCCACTCAAGTTTTATCTATGTTATATAAGAGTTTTGAATGCTTTTATACAGCATTGTTTGATTTTTTTCATTTGAAGCAGTAAAAGAAATTTCAATGAAGCATTTTAAGTATGGTGATAGATTAACGACTGCATACAATTTCACTCATTTAATTTTATTTCACCAAATTAGCCCTCAAATCCTCCAGACCATCTGTGAATATCCGGTTGACTTGTTAGAGTGCATTTTGCCTGAGTTCAGGGTCTCTGTGAATTTCTCACTCCAACTTAAATTTAGGACCTCTGAACACTGTTCCTCTGAATTTGACATCTGATGGGAAGCCTTTGATAAGCAAAAACGCATTCATTAACTGCATTCCAGAAATTAAACCATCAGTAACGTGTTGCTACATTTTCACCCTAAATTGACAAGGAGGACGTTATATCAAGATGGAAAAAATACGTGAGCAAGTATGCTAATTATGTGCTATTGGTTTAGATTGCTAGGCAGCAGCAGTACTGTATGTAGCCACCAAGAGTACAGGCAGGGGAGAAAAGCAGACTTGATCTAGATTCAACATGAAACCAGCATTCTAGAGGATGATGGGCGCAATGTGGAGCAGATGAACAGAACCTGTTTCATGATAGCATTTACAATTATTTAGGCCAATCAGATGGCTAGGAAGCAGGCACTCTCCCCACTCCACCCAAAGTGTTGAGAAAGGTGAATCATGAAGTTCATCAAAGGGCCATAAAGAGGCACCAACACTTCAGCTTACCATGTGGGCATCTTGGGCTCGCAAAATCGAAAACAGTATTGCAGCCTCTGTGGAAACCAACCATAGTGTTTCTTATCCATGTCACACTGACATAGTAGAAACTTGGGCTGCCTAGAGCCTATTCAGAGAACAAGTAAATGGGTGCAGTCTAAAAAGAAAGTCTCTGTCACTTATATCATGCTTCCTAAAAATATCACTTGCAATTGTGAATTATGCTGCCATAAACATGAGTATCCAAGTATCAACCCAAATGCCCATCAATCAACAAGTGGATAAAGAAACTGTGGTACACACACACACACACACACACACACACACACACACACATATATATATACATATACACATATATATATGTATGATGGAATACTACTCAGCTATGAAAAGGAATGAATTAACAGCATCTGCAATGACCTGGATAAGATTGAAGACTATCAGTGTAAGTGAAGTAACTCAGGAATAGAAAACCAAACATCATATGTTCTCACTGATATGTGGGAGCTAAGCTATGAGGACCCAAAGGCGTAAGAATGATACAATGGACTTTGGGGACTTGATGGGGGGAAGAGTGGGAGTGGGGGCAAGGGATAAAAGACTACATATATAGTGCAGTGTATACTGCTTGGCTGATGGGTGCACCAGGATCTCACAAATCAGCACTAAAGAACTTACTCATGTAACCAAATACCACCCGTACCCCAAAAACTTATAGAAAAATAAAATTATAATAAAATAAAATTTTTAAAAAGAATATCATTTGCTGGAGAAATAATAAAACTTATTCTTGAAAATCATAAGAACCCTAGATGAGAAAGCAAATATATAACCTGAACTTTTTATTTTCTGTTCTCATTTTCTCTTCAATAATATGTATGAATACAAATCATAAAGTTAGAAAGGTAATCAAACTTGTTAGTAATTGCTCTGAAATTGATTTCTGTATTCTGTTGGCATTTATCAGAATTATTTAAATTTCACAGCACAATCTACGAATTCCATGAGACAAATCTCATTGTAAATGAATTATATTACCATTGGCTTGCTCATTATTTTTGAAAGTGACTTTATCTGCCTTGGTTATTGTTAAATATAGTTTATCAACAAGGTGGTATATTTCCTTCTGTTTGATTTTTGTAAAGTACTCTGCATCTTGAGGGGTTGGGTCCTGATATGTGTGCCGTGATATGTAATATTAAAAACCCTTTGTCCTCCAATGACATTCTTATTATTTTAAGTCATTTGCTAATATCTCCACAATATTTTCAGAACTCAAAGTATAATAAAAAATAAATAAATGTTTGAGATGACAGACATGCTAATTACCCTTATCTGATCACTATACGTTATACATATCAAAATATGTACCCCATGAATATGTAAAATTATTTGTTAATATAAAATAAAATATTGAAAATAAAAAACTCTGCTCTTTTATTTGAGGTTTAAAAATTGTTATTTAATATTGGAATATTTCACATAAATTAATTTACTCCTTGAGAGGAAACTATATAGTGAACAAAGACTTTTTTTTACCTTTTTGAAAATAATGTCTTCTATTTGGGAAAAAGAAATGCTTTACAAAAGAGGTTCCAAAACCCAGAGGGGCCCACATTCATTGTGTTCTTTCTTGACTAATGAATTCCTTGAGTGCTGTTTCAAGAAAAGATCTTAGCATCTATCAATGTCTTACCCATTTTTCCCTGTTAGTGTTTCTAACACATTTTAATTGCTTTTTAAATAATCTGGGATGTGGTAACAAATTATTACATATACATTAAGAAAATTTGGTTCAGGACAGATCCACTCTTACAGTTTCCTGGTGTGCTCGACACTCTAGTAAATCCTTACTAGAAACCTTAGAGCACTTAGCTCTTTTTTGATAACCTTAGATTACCTGGAGAAAAAAAAAAATACTCCAGGTATGGCATCCTTTCCTATTTTATCATTTTCTTTAACATCTCGTTTTATTATCTTCATTCTTTGTCATTTTGTTAGTATTTCATATTCTTAATAATTTTTCAGTGTTTCATATTTTCCAAAGCACAGGCATAGCCTGTGAAGCAGGCAGGGCCGCTTCTGTTGAAGTTCTTTTGAAAATAAAGGTTCAGAATTAGTCCAATATCAACCAACAAATAAATGAGAGGGTTGGAAATAAGTGTAATGGTTCTGGCCAAAAATGAATACAAGGCCAGTCTGCTAAATTCACATGTTACAAAAATGTACTTACTGCTTCACTTAGCCTTTCTTTAAGAAAGATGCAGGATGAATTGCGATTTTTAAAGTAAGAAGGGAAAGAAAAGCACCACTCTTAGCTCCTTTATCCAGTACTCTTAACTCTGCAATGTAGATTGTTTCCTCCTCTAATTGGCAAAATGCTGCAGGTTTTCAGTCCCTCAGTGAAAGTGACTTAGGAAGGGGCATTAATTCTTTCAGTTCACTAGGGTGTCATTTGGAAAATTACTATATGAGAGCAATAAATCACAGAGTTCGAGGATGCCCTGAGAAATTTTCTAGGATTATTCTCTTGCCTTCTGGTAAATTAGAAATTTACTATACTCAACAACAACTGTATACATATTTTATAATATAAACATTATAACTACAAAATCACAGAAGAACTATTATTATTTCATAACACCCTCTTTTTAAATGTTTGCCTAAACATATATGGTATGCATTTATATTTCAAACTGTCAAAAATCCCTGGATTGTAAATAAAATTCAACTATCCCACTTGCAAAATGAATGGGTTAATTGTTTTACTTTAGACTCTTTTAAGTTATCAAATAATAATTTAAAGTGTTAAATATTTAGAACAAAGATACTTCATTTGGTAACTTAATACATAACATAATAGAATTAGTTGTAAAAATTTATACTAATCAAAATAATGAACTAATGTCATTTTGAATAGATAAGTATATAAATTCTGATTTAAACATATTTTTACATCTCAAAAGAAAGATCATAGTGTTAAGTATAAGAATCCATTTCAACCATAGACTGTCATAGCTATTATCTCATCTTATAAGGCTAAAAATATGAGAACATTTTCATAATGATATTAAAGTGTTAGTAAAATAGTTGTTCAATTATATTCCATAAAGATAGACAAAGAAACTTTTAAGATAAATGCCTATTTAATAGGTAAATATTTTTCCCTCAAATAAGGGAATACATAAGGAGATGAAAAATTCTCAAACTTTTCCTTTTTATAAATAAGAAAAAAAAATCATATAAAAACCACATGACAGAAAAAGCTATATAGTTGTAAATGCTAGCCAAAGAAATGCATTATTATATTATGATACTATTTATCTGTTCATAAATATGTCCTGTGTCCCTAGTGCAATTTTAGGACCAATGAAGAGGAGATCCTACATCCTTTTACATTCCCCAGAACCCTAGTACATGGGAACAACACATAGTATTTTCTCAA
>NW_016107523.1:2118413-2129016 GCF_001604975.1 Cebus imitator | reverse complement strand
AAAAACAGAAGAGGAAAGAGGAAAAGAGAGCTGAGTGGAAAAAGTCTTTGAAAATTTAGTTCTAGAATTTATATTTACATTCTCACACTCTCCTGAAATCCCAGAAAGAGGGAACTTATGCTTTAAGAGGATATTTGAATAGACTGGAGAGAAATGAAGCATTGAAGAGATAAGAAGTGAACTCCTCTGAGAAAGCTCTAATATGAGAAACATAGTTCCAGAAGAGAAGTTAATGTTACTTCATTTTTCTGTCTCATTTCTTTCGAGCTCTAAGCACGAGTAAGTGTTAGTGGTAAGTAAATATGTATTCTCTCTGCCGTTCTAAAAGCAGAAGGAGGGGGACCACTTGTAAAATTAAACATGGACTATAAAATAATTTATCCATATGTAGAATTTTTCGGTTGGAGAAAGCACCCAAGCCCACAGAGTGTGTGCCTAGGTTCTGCAATAACAATGCAATAGAAACAGTGACAATTATCATACACGCACACAAACACAGAAATACATTTTCATGCTTTCTCTATAATTGCTTATATGAAAAAGTCAACTAAAATGAGGGAATTGGAAAGCAAACAAAACATGCAAATACTTATTTTTCGGCAAAACTTTAATGTGAAGTATTACAGCTGTCTGAAAATCTAACTCTCCAACAAAGTCTTTCTTGTGGAGCCATTGTTTATCTTTCAAGTTTCTACAGATTCTCAATTCTCTACCGATAATTTTCCTATCCCTCAAGCCCTGGTAAACTTTTCATGAAAAAAAAAAAAAGGATTTTGAGATTCTACATTTAATCTCTTAATTATTCTAAGGAAATAACATATTTCCAGTATTATAGATTTAGTTTTAAAAAAATAGTTATTTAGGGCTGGGTGTAGTGGTTGATGCCTGCAATCTCAGGACTTTGGGAGACCAAGAAGGGCAGATTACTTGAGACCAGGGTTTCGAGTACAGCCTGGGCAACATGGCGAAATCCCATCTCTACTAAAAATACAAAAAGTAGTCAGGCATGGTGGCAGACACTTAAAATCCTAACTGCTGGAAGATGGAGGCATAAGAATCACTTGAGCCCACGAGGGGGAGGTTGCATTGAGCCATGACCACAACAGTGCACTCCAGCCTGGGTGACAGAGGAAGACTCTCTCAAAAAAAAAAGGGAGAAAAGTTATTTAGAACCAACAGGATGCAAGGCACTGTCCTGGCTGCTTTGGGAGACACAAAGGAATGCAGTCATGGTACTCCAGAGGATTATAACCTCAGTGGAAAGACAAACAGATGTGTATGCAACTATGATACAAGGCAAATGGAAGTAATGCTTTAAAAGAGATAGACAGGGGAAGGAGGGATTATCTCTGGTGGGAAATTTTAGATGACTTCATGAAAATGTGCCCTGGCCGTAAAGGAAACATAAGACTTCTTTAATAAGAGATCCAGCAAAAACATTCTAGGAAGACATTATTACATTACAGAGGCATGAGAGAATAGGAGCCTTGTCTGCCTCACTCTCAGATTCATAAACTGTGGGGGTCCCAGGAATCTGCATTATTAACAAGCTCCCTAGGAGATTCTAAAAGAGGGGTTCTGCAAACTGAACTGTAAGACTGATACAGAACATTTGCCAAAAAATAGAGTAGGGAAGAGCAGGAACAATGTATAGTGTGAAAGCTATAGACTTGATGATAATGAAGTGAGAAAGCAAGTGTAAGCTTGTGGTAATGAAGACAGAAGCAAAGACTCAATGTAATTTTCAGTGTAAGGCAATGAGCACCTTACTATGTCAATTCTTTATATTTACAATTAGGTCAAATAGACTCCATTTGTATACAATTCAAAAACTGGCAAAACGAATCTATGGTGTTAGAAATCATGATAATGTTCATCCATGGGGGTGGCATGGAGGGACTGAAAAGGAGCAGAAGCGGGTCACTGAGGTATCATTAAAGTTCTGTTTTCAATCTAAGTGCTGGTTAAAGGAATGTGTTCAGTTTGTGAAAATTCATCTAACTGCGCCTTTATATTATTCATCCTTTTCTACCAAAGTATATTATACCTCAGTAAGAAGTTTTAAAAATTAGGCTGAGTGGGTGTATTTCAACTAAAAGAAAACATCCTATAATTGTTAACTTATTAATCTCATAAAATTTAATAAAAATCACTTAATACATCTTTCAGTTCTCTGAAAGTTATATAAATGTGATACAATAGAATACAAGAGAAATGTTCAAAAACATTTTTCAGATCATTTTAGTGGGGAATATAACTTCTTAAAGCTTTCTTGCTAACACTTAAATCCCATGAGATTGAAATTTGTTATTCTAAAGTTATCATCCTTGAGACTATTGTTTATCACTGTCTCAGCTTGCTGTGCCTCTTCACAGGAAAACTTCTTGAAAAAGTTGTCTATAATCTTTGTATCTATTTTCCCACCTTATATTATTTACTCAACAAACTACTCTGGACCTTCCATTTCCATCATTCTATTGAAATTGCTCTTCTCCAGATCACCAAAAAATTATATGTTGCCAAATCCAATAATCACTTATGTTTTTATTATACTGAGTCCCTCATAACATGCTAGGTTATCAACACTCTTTTTGTATCTTTCATATAACCACACTCTCCTGATTCCCCTCCTAATGCTCAGTATTCTATGTTGGATGTCCCTCTTCTGTTCCACTTCTAAATATTTGAGTGTCTCAGGGCTTGATTTTGAGACCATTTATGTTCTCTTAGAGGTCTCTAGTGCCATGGCTTTAGATAGATCCTTAACGTGTTTCTTCAGCCCTAAACTCTTCTCTAAAATTCAAATTTAAATTCAATTTCCTAGGGTCTCTAATAGACATTCCAAAATTAACACATCCAAGTGAAAATTCTTGATACTTTTTGTCCAAATCTGCTTACTTATTATTCTATATCTCAATAAGTGACAGTACTCTCATCATAATTGTTCAAGTTAAACATTTAAGAATTAACATTTATTTTTTTTCTCCTACCAATTAAGACTTGTTGACTATAAATCTGAAATCAGCCACTTCATTCTCTCCACTACAATCGTCCTTTTCCAAGCCACTATCATCTCTCACATAGACTACTAATTAAATGACTGGTCTTCTTATTCCACTTTCATCCCCTACATTCCATTTTCTATAAGCCAGTCAAAGTGAAGCTAATATTCTCCAATCACTTGCCATAGTTACAATAAAATCTAAACAATTTATAACAACTAACAAATGTTTATAGGAGCAGGCCATTGCCTACTTCTCCAACTCACTCATCCTCAATGTTTTAGCCATATTGGCTTATTGTTGTTGTTGTCCAATGAATATGTTAACTTGTCATTACACCAAACACCACTCATTAGTGATGCTCCGGCCTAGAATACTGTTCCTTTTGATTGTTGCTATAGGAGATAGATATATATTGTTCCAAAATATGGCTCTTTGGCATAAAGATTACTTTTAGTTAGAGGCAAGTAAGAATCAATACAGGCAAAAAGCAGCCTTCCCAGTGCTTCCCTTGTCTAACTAAAAGCAGAACTTCTGAGAAATGGTAACTGCTATAAATCCTCTCTCCTGGAAAATTTTTATGGCCATAGGAAAATGGAAAGTTGATCTCAAGATGGAGTTCGCACATACAAGCCCTACTCCATGTTTCTCCCATATAGTTACCTTCCTACAGTTTGGCACCTCTAAACATCTAAACCTCATTCTTCTTAGTTTTGTCATTTCTCTACAAGTTTACTGTTCTTTGTTCAGATGCTATTCAAACCCAACATTCTAACCACCCCTTTGATTTACACATCGAGTTTCTCCCAGGTGTATGTGCACTGAATATTTTAATCAACTTTTGGCGTTGTTATCTTGTTATTCTGTCTTTTGTCACTCTTAACTTTGTAGGACCCCAGCTGGGTAACCTAGAAGGGTAGAAGGTACATATTTTTATTCCCCTACATCAAAGAGCTGCCCCTTCTTGTCATTCAGATCTCAGTTTAAATAATGTGGCTCAGAAAAAAAATGTCCTTGGTTGGGCACAGTGGGTCATGCCTGTAATCCCAGAACTTTGGGAGGCTGAGGCAGGTAGATCGCTTGAGGTCAGAAGTTCCAGACCAGCCTCGGCAACATAGTGAAACCCCATCTCTGCTAAAAATACGAAAGTTAGCTAGGCATGGTGGTACATGCCTATAGTCTCAGTTACTTAGGAGTCTGAGGCACAAGTAAAGCTTGAACATGGGAGGCAAAGGGTGCAGTGAGCCCAGATTGCACACTGCACTCCAGCCTGGGCAACAGAGCAAGACTCCATCTCAAAATAAAATAAAATAAAATAAAATAAAATAAAATAAAATAAAATAAAGGAAAAGAAAAATAAAGAAAGAAAAAAAGAAAAAATGTCCTTAATAATCCAAACCAAAGCAGTCATCCTGTCACAATCTGTAATTTTACTCTGTTTTGAAGTCTCTTTATGCATATATTTCCAGTTTAGTTATTTTGTTTTCTATCTCCCATAAAGAACGTTATCTGCATGTCAATACAAATCATATCTTGATTGTTAATTGCTGTAATCCCAGTGTCCGCAAAAGCTCATGTCCTGTAATAGGTGTTTGATAAACTTTTGTTGAATTTTGAATATCAGCACCTTTGACAAGTGACCTGACATGATGAATAACAAGTTACAGGGTTTAAGGATTAAAAATATTTCCATAGATAATTATTTACTTAATTCACAATGGCCAGGAATTGTCAATTGGTATAAAGGCCTCCAGAAACTAGTGAACTATGTCTTAAAATCTCACAATATAAGGGGAATCATATTATTAACTGGCCACTATTCTGAGTTTTGGAAAATATTTTACAACTTTAAAAAATGATTTAAATAAAGTAAGGAGATGAGTAATGCAAGTAATGCCAAGTATAACTTGTCTTTATCTAATAGTGGACGTTGCTACTTATAGGCACATGGAATTTTAGGGCTCCAAATGAGGAGAGGTACCTCCTTCTGTAATCACAATGTTGCTATGATTACAGATAAAGGTTTGTCAGCATTCCCATTAAAAGAACTTAACTAAGCTGTTAAATGTCCATTAGCCTAATATATGGCTTATAATATCTTAGCTAACTGCCTATTAAAAACAGCTAATTAAAAATGGATGGATTTTTTAATAAAATTATGTAAATACCCAGAAGAAATCAGCCCTTTAAGCATGTACATTTCTGTAACAATATAAGTGCAAGCCTTTTTTCCCAATATTTGAATTGTCTATTTATATGCATTATTTTAAAAATTTATCCTAAAATATTTTGGAAAGTGATTACTTGACAATAAGCACAATGTTGTCATAAGAAGGAAGAATGAATAACTAACTACTGTGGTGGACACTGATAAACTACTTAGATTTCCCTTCAATAAAGAACTTGTTCTGGCAGGCGAAAGTGCTGGTGGCAGACAGCCTTCAGTTCTCAGTTTTTTAGGGGTTGTCTCAGCCATGAAGAGCCCCCTTGCACAAGATCATGACTTATTTCTGAGAAGGCTATCATCCAAAGACTGATTAATACACAAGTAGTAAGGCTCACTATTCTCATGACTACCCTGAAGAGCCATTCTAAGTTCTGGAGCTCCCGATATGTTTGGTCAATTGGGAAACAGCTCTATGGAGGTACTCAGTGACATTGTAAGTATCCATATAGGCCACATACACAAAGTTCAACTCCAGATTGACCCAAGTCTTGACAAATGCTCTGTGAGTCTTCCAACATGGGAAGATAGGCAGTCTTGAGAGGACGTCTACCAAGGCAATACTCCACCCACCTCTGTACCTTTAGGGAAGTACCTTATCTTGTGCGAGACTGTCATAAAACATTTCTCATCTGCCTTTCTGGTTATGGAGAGACATGTGATGCTCCCTCTCAGCTCCCCTTAAAGTACAGGTGCAGAGTATAAAACTGCTTAATTGCAGGGTGAAATTGGCTTCTCAACAACGGAGTGCACACTACTTGTGTTGTCTGTCATTGGTCTCTTTAATTTTGGTATCATACTGTGGGACAAGTAACACAGGAAACTGACACCATGCTGATCATACTTTTGATGCCTATGGAACTCTTTGGCTTGACTATCTCCTTAACTGCTGAATCTGTCAGCCTGCTTAACACTAAGGCTGTTATTGGGCCTGCATTACAGCTTAACTTCTCTTTCTGTCCAATCCTGTTTTCAAGCCCTCTCTTGAATAGGTGTCGGTCCAATGGGTATTCCCTAATAAGTATTCCATATATTAAACTTTATTTTAGAGTCTGGCCGGGTGTGTGGCTTATGCCTGTATTCCCAACACTTTGGGAAGCTGAGGTAGGTGGACCATCTGAGGTCAGGAGTTCGAGACCAGCCTGACCAACATGGTGAAAACTTGTCTCTACTAAAAATACAAAATTAGCCAGGTGTGGTAGCACATGCCTATAATCCCAGCTACTTGGGAATTTGAGATAGCAGAATTGCTTGAACCTGGGAGGCAGAAGTTTCAATGAGTAGAGATTTTGCTACTGCATTCCAGCCTAGGCAACAAGAGTGAAATTCTAAGATAAAATGAAACAAAATAATAATTAAATAAATAAAATAAAAATATTTTAGAGTCTGTTTCTCACAGAACCCAACCTGTAACGCCTACTTAGTATGTCAAACCAATCAAGGAAGTCAAGGGTTGTATTATTTCTTTTTTCATTTGGTTGTCAGGAGTTGTGATTATTACCCTACCTTAGGAGCCCAGAGTGATTTTATGTACACTATCTCTTTTTGAAGTTTCATAATACATGTGCTTAATTGCTTTACTAGATGACTGCTGAGCAAGCACCTAGGCCATCTCCACTGAAGCCGTGCAGCCTCTTCCAAAACACCTCCAGCAGGCAGCCAGGTTTGGAACTACTCTACGCTATTACATCTAAAAAGTGTGACTTTTGTTTATGAGACAGTGTCTCACTCTGTCACCCAAGCTGGTGTGCAGTGGCGCAAGCATAGCTCACCACAGACCCAACCTCATGAGCTCAAGCGATTCTCCCATCTCAGCCTCCTGAGTAGCTAGGGCTACAGGTGTACACCACCTGTCCTGGCTATTTATTTATTTATTTAGTAGAAATTAGGCCTCCCTAATTTACTCAGGCTGGTCTTGAACTCTTGGCCTCAAGCGATCCTCCCACCTCAGCCTCTCAGTGTTGGGATTACAAGTGTGACACTGCACCTGGCCATTATTCCATTTTATTATTTCCACTTATTTGTTTTATTGCTCCCTTTCTGAGCAAAAATGATGCTTTAATGTCCTTAGTAAAAAACAAAAAAACAGCCTTTGAGGTTAACATACATCTACTTCTCCTTACTTTTCCTGCCACTAGATTTTTCCACCTCATGGAAAATATTCTCAATTACAACTAGTCCTAAGATCAGCTCTTTTGGGCTATTTGATTTTTCAAAAGTCCTATGTAAATTGAAGACCTAAAAAATAAAAAGATCCCTCCCAACCATAACCCCCCTACATGTGTGATGAAAGCTTCAACTCAGCTAGATGGCATTTAATGGAATTTTTAATTTATACCTACTCTTTATGGCAGAGAAAATAAAGGAGCTCTCCAAAGAGATTTAGACATACAAGTCAATATTAGGTCCAAAGCAAGGGCCATTCTGATACTATGTCTCTAAAATCTTTCTCATTTATTCAATCTAATATTTTTTAAGCATCTATTATTGTCCTAGCTACCACCCTGGATGAAATATTCAGAAAACACTACATCTATTTGACCTCAAAAAAAGTAATAGAAAGCCTATTCTGACTTTTTAAATAACACTTGAAAAAGTTCTGCATAACTCCTTTCTATTATTTTATGAACATAGTCCATGGTGACTTCCAATTAGCAGCACTTGAACTTAAACTAAGACTTGTATTTAACTAGTCTGATAGCCACCTGAATCAGACTTTTTTTTTCTTGAGGTGGAGTCTTGCTGTGTCACCCAGGCTGGAGTGCAGTGGCACGATCTTGGCTCACTGCAACCTCTGCCTCCCGGATTCAAGTCATTATACTGCCTCAGCCTCCTGAATAGCTGGGACTACAGGCACATGCCACCATGCCTGGCTGCTTTTTTGTATTTTTAATAGAGATGAGGTTTTACTGTGTTAGCCAGCATTGTCTAGATCTCCTGGCCTTGTGATCGCCTGCCTTGGCCTCCCAAAGTGCTGGCATTACAGGCATGAGCCACCGCACCCAGCCCCAAGTCAAAAATATTTTGCATAGATAAGGGAAAAAAATCAACAATGTTTGCAAGGGGTTCATTGACACTTCATGGATTGAGATGGCTAACAAAGTTAAATAATAGGGATGTGACACAAAACAATTCAATGTTACTGGATTATTTGACCCAAAACCTTGAAAACAGCACACATGTGTTCCAATTCTTGGTAGATCAACCATTAAAAGTAACATTTCATTTACAACTTCTGCCTGCTCTTCTGTTCTAGCCTGCTCTTCTATGGCTGTTCATGGCAGCCACATTTGTGGGTTTAAATGTTGAGATTGCCTAGAAAGCTTTGCATATGCAAATATATGCATAATTATCTGGTTACAGTTTCTATCAGACGCATCTGTTTTATTCTCTCCAACATCCTTCTCCTAATCTTTCATAAATAAGGCTATAACCTTAGCCTTAAATTCCAAATATTCTGAATTTTCTTTTTGTCTATAATTGTATTTTGTCAAGATTTTTTTTACTAATATTTAAACTGAACTTTAAATGTTTCTGAATTTTAATACTGAAACCTCAAATACATGCACTCTCACCTTAGGTAAATAAAAAAGCTTTGGAGCTTGACTTAATAAGAAGGACTTAGTTGGCCAGGTGCAGTAGCTCAAACCTGTATTCCCAGCATTTTGGGAGCACCAGGCTGGAGGACCACTTGAGGTCAGGAGTTCAAGACCAGCCTGGCCAACATGGTGAAACCCTGTCTCTACTAAAAATACAAAACAAAACAAAAAAAATTAGCTGGGTGTGATAGCAGGCACCTGTAATTCAAGCTACTCAGGAGGCTGAAGCAGGAGAATCGCTTAAACCCAGTAGGCAGAGGTTGCAGTGAGCCCAGACTGCACCACTGCGCTCCAGCCTGGGTGACAGAGTGAGACTCTATCTCAAAAAAAAAAAAAAAAAAAAAAAAAAAAAGAAGGACTTAGTCAAGGAAAGAGACAATACACTGAGTGAGTGAGTGTGTGTTTGTGTATGTGCATGTGTGTGTATTGAGGAATTGTCTTTGTACTGCATGCAACACCAAGAAGTGAGGGATGTAAAAACCAACACATTTCCCTCCCTAGGCCATGTGACCTGATTCATAGCTGCATCCCATTCACCTCTTCAGTCCCTGGTTGAAGTGCCTTTTTCAAATGCCTCTGCCCAAAGTGAGGGTCATCTTTTTATTAAATCATCCAGTCAAAAGGAGTAATCTTTCTAATACATACGAAGACTAGGGATATGACAAATCCAGATATGCAGATGACCAAGGCCTATTTTCAAAGATTATTACTAAGATAATTATTTGGGATAAAATATAATAAACATAAGTAGTAACTGCTTTATAAATAGAGTATGGTTTTAAATTGAATATGAATATCAATTGTTTGGAATAGGGAATATATTTTCCACATACTGATTGGATACTTAGTAGCTCAGTTGCCAACTACACTGCTGAATCTAAAGTTATTTAATAAGTGCAGTAGACCTGCTATTGGTAATATGGAATTCAGAAAACAGTAAATTCACTCTTAGAGCAACTGAGATCCTCTGAAATGGGGGCTTGGAAGGAGGGGAGTTAATAACACGGCCTTTGAGAATGGCAGCACAAGTTGTGAACTGCTTCAAGAGGCACTCAGCTGAGAGGGGTCGAGAAGCTTAAATTTTCAAGCCATGAAACCTGGCCCCGGGCTCTATCTGCCCAGTAAAAGAACCACTGTGTTCTTTCTCTCAAGGGATCCACAAAAGCTAGCAGGTGTCTTAAGTGTTTGGGTTATCAGGCTGACTGTACACTCTTGAAAGGCAACCGAAATTATTGCTTCCTAGACAAAAACAAGAAATAAATGAAGAAAAAAAGTAAACAACCCAGAGGTGAGATACTTGCCACAAGTTTGAATGGACAAATCTTGTAAATTGAACATTTATTGCAGAATACAGGCTTATTTTAAGTATAAGTTATATACATACACACAAACACATATGTATATGCATATGCATGTATGCATATATATATAGACATATTTATTTATATTTAAACAATTTTTATTTGTATGAATTCAGAGGGTACAAGAGCAATTTTATTATGTGAGTATGTTGGGTAATGGTGAGCTTTGAATTTTTAGCATATCCATCACCCAAAAAATGTACATTGTACCCATTAATTTATCATTATTGACCCCTTGCACACCCCACACTTGAGTCTCCAATGCTGATCACTATATATTCTATGTCCATGTGTACATGTATACACATTATTTAGCTTTCACTTATAAGTGAGAACATGTGATATCTGTCTTTCTGTTTCTGAGTTGTTTCATATATATATATATATTATATATATATATATATATATATATATATA
>NW_016107523.1:2096690-2117366 GCF_001604975.1 Cebus imitator | reverse complement strand
AACAAAAAATTTCTTCAGAAGGAAAAAAAAGCACAAAAACCCACTTAAATGGCCTGTAGCTCCAAATGTACTTTGTTGACAAGGAATTCTGTGAACACATCATATATATTATTGACCAAAAAAACCTTCAAAGTTCAGCACGATGCTCATGATCCCCATGAGGTAGACACAGTTTTCCCCCATTTTACAGTTGATGAAATAGAAGAGATTTCAGCTACTTGTTCAAGGTCAGACAGGTTCCATGGTGGAATGTGGAACATAATCTCAGATAGTTTCTCAAACTGAGGCTCTCAACCACGAACTCTTCTTACCTCCAACATATATTCATACCTGGCATTAGCAGAGGACAAAGGTTGTTCTATGAAGTGATGAGATGACTAAAATAAATATTGATTTTAGCCATCATGAGCCAAAAAAAGTGGGCTTTCCTAAGTAGTTGCATAACAGGAGGAAAGCCAATGAATAATGAAATAGAAGGGTTGGTTTTGAGGTAGAGGGGCTTTGGAGACTAAAGCAAATACTTAAAGGAACTTTGAAATGTGTTCGTGTGTGTGTGTGTGTGTGTGTGTGTGTGTGTGTGTGTGAAAACAGAAGTTCCATAGTTAATAATCTACTATATGCCAAATAGTGATATGTACAATCACTACAAAAAGTGGCTTTGATCCTTTCCGCTTACTACAGAGAAAGATACATATAAATAAACCATGTCAATTTGCTATGACTAGTGCTAAGAATGAGGTTCATTGAATGTTCAGTCAGAGCCCTAAAAGAAACTACTGATTGCCACATGTACATAAAGGCAAGCAAGAAAAGGTTTCCTGGATGAGATGAGGCCAGGGCTGAAACATGAACTGAAAAGTGTGTTTGTCTGGAGAGCCATTATTCAATAAGCAATACTTAGGTATTCCTTTTCTTAAAGATGAAGTATTTGTTATTTGAATTTATGTATAGTAAAATCCACTCCTTTTGAAGTAAAGTTCTATGAGTTCTGACAAGTGCTTAATAGTGCAGCCATCATCACAAGCAAGACACAGAACAGCTTCATCACCCCCAAAATCCTCTGGTGCTGTCCTTTGGTAGTCAATCCTTACCCCCATCTCACATCCTAAGAACCAATCTCTTTTAACACTTCTACTCTGCTGTGTATTGTACTGAAACTAAGATATGTTTATTTTTTAAATTATATTTTAGCTTCAGGGGTACACATGCAGGTTTGCTATATAGGTGAACTGCATTTTGGGGGGTTTGGTGTAAAAATCATTTTCTCTCCCAGGTACTACACATAGTACCCAAGAGTTATTTTTCCCAATCTTCTCCCTCCACTTGCCCTCCACCTTCCAATAGGCCCCAGGGTGTGTTATTCCCTTCTTTGTGTCTATATATTCTTATCATTTAGCTTCTGCTTATAAGTGAGAACATGCAGTATTTGGTTTTCTGTTGCTATGTTAGTTTGCTAAGGATAATGGCTACCAGCTCCATCCATGTCTCTGCAAAGGACATGATATCATTCTTTTTAATGGCTGCATAGTATTCCATGGTGTATGTGTACCACGTTTTCTTTATTCAATCTGTTCATTGATAGGCATTTAGGTTGATTCAATGTCTTTGCTATTGTGAGTAGTGCTGCAATGCACATATGCATCACGCATATGCCTTTCTGGTAGAATGATTTATATTCCTTTGGGTATATGCCTAATAATGGGATTACTGGGTCAATCACTGAGTCAAAGATTTAATAAATAATTGGAAACTTACAGCTAGCTACTATCAGAAATAACAACCAGTACTCAGCATTATGGAGTTAATAATTTTCTACCTACATTATTATGCTTTATGAGTGCTCATCAAGAAATCATGAGTAAAATAAAGTTGATAAAAAGAGATGACATAATAGAATCTCCAAGAAGTTGAATCAGGGATTACCTTCAAAGTTTACCTAAACAAATCAACACCAATTGCATAGAATTAGAAAGCTCTAGAAGTCCATTAGGAGTAGAGTTAGAACACCTTCAGAGAAAAACAAACAGGAAAAGTGAAATTTAAATATTCAAGGAAAATGTGTGAAAGACATATTCAAACCCCTGTCACTAACAAAGCTGAAGGAAGAGTGTCTTCAGATTATAGGTGTTTTCTACCTACATGAAAACCTTGGAAACGGGCAAGTGAAGAGGACAGATTTGTCTCTCTGAAGAAAGAACCCTCCAACCTTCCAACTACTTGAGTGGTCAACTCACTTGTAAGGTAGAGATTATTCGTTAGCTTTGTCCACAGCCTCAGGGAAATACTCCTCAAAGAAATTTCATTCCTTGCTCCATTGCTTCTGGTCATGAAATTAGCTTCATGATCATTGCTCTCTAATTCTAAAACTTCTAATCATGAGATACATTTCTAAGTTACCCTCACACGCTCATGTATCTAGTTTCTGAAAAGGTAGTACAAGTACTGTTAATGAAAGAGTATTTGGGTCTGGATATGATTTTGCATTTTAGCTTTTTGTTCTGCTGGGACAATCCAATCTAGGTGAGCCAACTCAGTGCTGCAGGACAGACCCTAGTCAAAGGAGATGCTTCAACACAGGCCATCCTATGAGGCACTGTCATAAGAAGGAAGAATAAATGGCTTAACTAATGAATGGCCAGCCAGTCCCCCTCTCCGATATCTCTGCTCATAATTTTAATTTTCAGCAATAGATATTGCAAGAGAAAAGTATGCTCTGTCATTTTCCAATGATTTGATAACTAATAAATAAGCCAACTCTGGCTTAAATGTAGCACCTTTAACTCAGGCCATGCCCTTTTTTTTTATGCCACTCGTCTCAGGCACAGTGGGAACACACTTGTGGCCTAGCAGCAGCAGATGATTTTTTTCAGAGAAAGAAGAGAAGACATCTATGGCAAAATAGTGCTGATAAACTACTAGTCAGGAGCTTTGACAGACTGTTAAAGAAAAGCTGATTTTCTTAGATTTTTTTTTTAGGACAACATCCTGTTATCCTTGAATTGAATTCTTA
Organism: Cebus imitator; assembly: GCF_001604975.1. Lineage (NCBI taxonomy): Eukaryota > Metazoa > Chordata > Mammalia > Primates > Cebidae > Cebus > Cebus imitator. The sequence goes on along the minus strand of NW_016107523.1, from coordinate 2,114,356 downwards.
TTCCACACATCAAAATCCATATCTAAGAAACAACAGAGAATTCTTCCAGATACATAGAAACTTATATATATATTTCAGTGATAAGCAGTTTGATTATAAGAGATATGAAACAGGACTGATAAAAAAGCATGGCTTAGATGTTGAGTAAATATTGTAGCTAAATCCTGAAAGCTCAACATCAAGAAATAAAGGAAGCTTCAGAAACCAATGGTCTGGAGAACATCCCTATTTTAGAATACTCAAAGGGCTGCTTAAGCTATTTTTTTGGCAGTTCCAATCTCCACAGGTGATCTATAGCCTGAACTAAACTCAAAAGCCATCGGATTTTCCACGTTTAAAACATTTAAAATGGTCATATCTAATCCATAGATTTTTAAAGTTATAGTTAATACTCATGTTACTAAAAAATACACTAAAATAAATGTTATCAAAACATTGAGTCATGTTGTTAAAATATCCACTACAAGACATAATATTATCCATATATTAAGAGTTGAAAGTAAGGAAATATTATAATAATTACAAGAACTTTTCAAGAATTTCTGACAGCTAGTAGTGAACATACTGATGAGTATAAGGGCTTGGGGGTTTACTAATATTTCTGAGGCATAATTGTCTTAAAAAGAGCCAAAAGTGAAATCTGATAATTTATCGGATTATCTAAGAAAATGTTAATATTAATATTCGTCATATATAAAATGACTAACTTTTCTTTGGTGCACAGGATTTTCAAGAAAATATGACTCATTATTTCAACATTTAAAATTTGCCCGGAGAACAGCACCATCCTTGACATACTGGCTCATGCTATGATTTGGTGTCAAGATGAAGAGGCTGGCTTAGAGACATGTTCTGGGTTCAATTTCCAGTAGTTTAAAAGATTTTTTGGAATTAGGTTGTGCATGATAATGTGCTTCAATCTAGAAGAGGCATGGGCAAGTCCCAGCATGCAAGCAGAGCTCCTGGTTAACATCTGAAAGTATTCACCCACAGCATAATCCGCTGGTTTATTCCACCTTTAAAACTTAATTTAGGAGTAAATTTTAAAATGTAATTTACTCCTATTACATTTTTCCAACTTCTGCTTAGGCAGCAATAGCTTAAATGAGGGACATTTCAGACAAGGTCCCTTTTGGGTCTCTTTCTATTTCAGTGCCACATAGAGAAAGATACAATAGCAGCAGCAGCAGTAGATGGAATTTTTATTTGAAGCACCACTATATAGCTTTCAGAAGATGAAAGCAATTCTTTGGTATTTCTATTTTAAATGGTGCAGGGACTGGGCCATGAGATTTACATATGCTATCTCATTTATTTCATTTATCTGTACATGTTTAATTTAGAGTAATGATGTAACATTAGATACATGTAGAGACTCCAAAGCTTAATAATGTAACATATCAACACAATACCTGCAGAAACAGCTATGCAGTGGAGTATTTTGGCTTTATACTTTCTCAAAAATGTTCATCACATTAGTTTCACTTTTTTAAAAAAAGAAACACAGGATGGGCTTTGGAGCTCCCTTGGTCTTTAGAGAAGTCTTCCTGAACAATTTTCATAACAAAACATCGAGGTGAAATTATATAATATCACCATTAAAAAGCAACTTATTTGTACTATATTTTAGCTGTTTTTAACACTCAGTGACCTTACATTCATTCATTATTTCTATTGCTCACTGCTATAGTTCCTTTCTAGAAGAATGTTCTCCCTTACATACTGTAGCATCAGCACTACTTAATTGACTTTTGTATTCATAGTCTTGCTCATTGGCACTAACTATAAAGTATGAAATAAGTTAAATATAATGGAAAAAATAATTTCTTTAATAATCACTTTAGCCTTCACAATATAATTCTTTACATCTATGACTCAATAGTTAACAACTGAGAAGCATATGAGTGTGTTTCATATAAATTAAAGTATCATTTTCTATTTTATACCACATTTTCTTTTCCATTCATCCACTGACGGACATTTAGGTTGATTCCATATAATGGCTAGTGTGAAAAGTGCTGCAATAAACATGGGAGGGCAGTATCTCTTCAAATATACTGATTTCCTTTTTTTTTTTTGATAAATACCTAGTACTGGAACTGCTGGATCATATGGTAGCAATTTATGTTTTACTAAGAAAGTGTTTACAACATAAATGCTCAAAAACATTCAGCTAGCTCTATACAATGTCATTTTTAAAACCACTGGAAGATTATTAAAATATGTTAATTATTGCATTAAAAATAAAATATTTAAAAAGCAAGACAGGTCAACAAATGCCAAATTAGAAATTACCATTAAACTACTAAAGTCATAAAACATATTGAAATCTTTGGGATGTAATTTAACACATGAGATTTATGATTAATCAAGAAGCATATTATATAGCATGTCATTTTCATGCTTTGAGCAAGGAACATATTTTGATTCCTCTATTTCAGTGGTATGAAAACATCTTGTGCCTCCAGAATAGAGACAATGGCCCACAGGATTAATAATATGACAATGAATTCAATTGTCTATATTTCACAGAAAATAACACATAAAATTTTTTAGCCTGTCAATAAAACCCTCAGATAGTTCAACCCTGTGTAACAAGAAACATTAGTTTAAAATGTCATTTCAACACTCTTTTTAAAAAAAGCTTACCTAAATTTACTGGAGATATCAATGAGTTATGAAAAATGATTTTAACAAATATAAGAAAGAACCACAATGGCTCTTTGCTCATTAACATAATGCTACATAATAACAAGAGATGAAGATAATCTTACCTTGCAAATGGCAATATTTACTCTCTTAGGAACTAATTTCAAGAGTCCTATTGATTGTTAACAGGTTAAAAAAATCTTCAATATTTGTTAACAGATTAAAAAGTCTTTATATATTTGGTCTTTACCAAAGTAGGCAGTAGTGACTATGGTCAAATATACTTTAATAGCTTTTAGAGCACCTTATAAATAGTTATTGATATGGCAATAGAAATTAGTGGCAATAATAAATAAAATATTTGCAAACACACAATATTGTTAAAACTCCAGTATGCACATAGATATGAAATCTATGTAACAATATTGCATAATCGAAGAGTTTGCCAAGATAACCAAGATAATTACTGGTGTATATGTATTTTTCTTTATTTACAAATATTCACAGCAAATATGTAATAAGAATAATGCCAAAATGTTTATTTTTATGAGATATCTAAACACAAAAAAAGATAATAGAAATATAAATTAATGTTTGTTAGAGTCTATTTATTTTAGATACACATCTCTTCCTTCAATAGCATTAAGAAATACACGATAATCTCCAGTGTACGACCTCCTTATAAAAAACATCCTATCACTTTGCATAGTGTTATTCAGGTGTGCAAGAAAGAACCAAGAAATAATTATTGATTACTTATTATAGTAAAAATCATAGGCCTAAAGGGTACATAAAACAAGGAAGATAGTCAAGAGATGGTCTTCATTCTCAAGTATCTTTACTCAAGCTAAGGCTGTAAGTCATGTATTCACAAAACGATGCTTAGTGGCTTGTGGAAGTACACAGTGAATATCAAATGAGCTGTATAGGACTTTGAAGAAATGATGGTTTTCAAGAATAGGTATGGCAGACTTTCATGGAGGCAATGGGATTTGAGCAAGATTCTTGTGATTTTGGATGTAATTTGTACGTTTCATGAGGGTAAATGGCAACAGGAGACCATGGGGCTAGAAAAACATGAGACAAATCAAAAGACAGTTGATGATGGCATTTAAACAATATGCTGAAGGCAAATTACCAAAAGAGTTTGAAAGGGCTTGGAGATCATTCCTCCTTTCAGAGGCAAAGAAACAGGTCCAGAGTCGTTGCATATTTTGAGCAAGTAATAGAGCCTTGTCTTTCTGAATCATTGTCTACTGCCTCGAGCTACTTCTACTTCCCTCTATTCTTTTGCTTGTGAAAATATACCTTTTCACTTTGTGAAAATAATGTTAGTGAGAGGAATATAAAATATCTCAGTTTAAGCGAAGAGAGTTGGTGGTAGTGGTGATGCTGGTGGTGATGATAGTTGTGATCATATAAAGAGAAAGAAAAATGATTATGCTAGAAACACATTTAAAGGAGAAGACCTAGTGAGTGGTTATGTAAAAGGTGAAAGTGAAATGTCATTTAAGACAGCTTCATAGTTTCAAGCCTAGATTTATGGAACTCAGAATGACAGTTTCTTTTAATGTAACAAGTTTTCACTGATAAAATTATTTTCAGAAAATTCTCTAAGTACTCTTGGGTTGTTTAAAGTCCTTATTTCACTCCCCCAAGATAATCTAAAATTCCTTCAGAGCAGATTTGTATATCAATCATCTGAAATCCTCCCCAAAGGGCTGGATAGTGCCTTTGTCTAAATGTAGGTGCTTAGTAAATCGTGGATAAAAGTTGAACAGCACTGGCAACAATAATTTACATCAAAGTACATTCTAGTTCTCTATGTCACATAGAAATAAAAAGTATTTTTCTTATAAATTTTGTAAATGTGAAAGAAAATACAACCAATTAGGAAAGAAATGTCAATCTTTCATTTTAATTCTTGCTTCTTTCACATTATTGTTATAAAAATTTGTGTCTGATTGGATTTTCTATGGATTAAAAGCATTTTTATGTAGTTGGAAGCTCATTATTAATCACGATAACTGTGGTGGCTGCTAGTATGAATTAAGCACATATACAATGTGCCTGGCTAAATGGTAAGACATGTATGTATCTTTCTACTACATTTGATGATAAGTTTTTAAAAACCAGGAATGATATCTTAGCCATCTTTCTATCTGAAGTACATAGCATGATCCCTGACATGTGTCATGTGTAATCAAAATTTAAACATAATAAATCTTCTAACAAAGACATTTTCATTAAATATTTCACATGTGTTATCTTGTTTAATCATCCCCAAAACCTCACTTTACAAATGGAGAAACAAAAGTTTCACAAATGTAACATGAACAATGCTCCACAGATGGAAATTGGTGGAGCCAAGATTTGAGCTCAGGCCACTTTGACTCCAGAGCCCCTGCAAGAAAATACAATTCTATCCTGCCTTGACATAGCTCTTTAAATGAAAAGGCATTAAATTATGCTCAATGATTTCCATAACAGTTTCCAGAATTCTAGCCATGAGAAAAATAATGGTTACTAATTCGAATAATCTAAGCACTATGTTACCAAGAAAAAAATGGGAGGCCATGCTTAGGAGACACTAAGCTAAAAAACCATTTTTTTTAAGTTCCAAGGGACCCATTCAGAAAAGATCCTTCAAAAAAGTCAATTTCTAATATTTTATTAACAGTGAAAGGCCTCAGCATAACATAACTGAAGGCTCTTACCATGTTAGAAAATAAACTTAAAGTAGAGATTTCACTGGAGAGTTGAGGTCCCAGGGAGGTGAGATTCTGAGTACATCTAACAGAGGGTTATTAGGCACATCATTCAATCACTTAAAACAAATGTGAGATATCACCTCACATCAGTTAGAATGTCAATCATTAAAAAATCTGGAGACAACAGATGCTGGAGAAGATGTGGAGAAATAGGAATACTTTTACACTGTTGATGGGAGTGTAAATTAGTCCGATTGTGGAAGACAGTGTGGCAATTCCTCAAGGATCTAGAAATAGAAATTTCATCTGACTCAGCAATCCCATTACTGGGTATATACCCAAAGGGTTATAAATTATTCTATTATAAAGCCACATGTACACATATGTTCATTGTGGCACTGTTTACAATAGCAAAGACCTGGAACCATCCCAAATGCTCATCAGTGATAGACTGGACAAGGAAAATGTGGCACATATACACCAGGGAATACTATGCAGCCATAAAAAAGGATGAGGTAATGTCTTTTGTAGGCACATGGATGAATCTGGAAACCATCATTATCAGCAAACTAACGCAAGAACAGACAACCAAACACTGCATGTTCTCACTCATAGGCGGTGTTGAACAATGAGAACTCATGGACACAGGATTGGGAACATCACACAGTGGGGTCTGTTGGGGGATGGGGAGCTAGGGAAGGGACAGCAGGGGGCGGGTAGGTTGAGGAGGGATAACACTGGAAGAAATGCCTGATGTAGGTGATGGGGGGATGGAGACAGCAAACCACCATGGCATGTGTGTACCTATGCAACAATCCTGCAAGATCTACACATGTACTCCAGAACTTAAAGTACAATTTAAAAAATACAAAATTAATTTTAAAAATAAAACCAAGACTGTATATTCATAGCATAAGCAAGTCAACCATCATTAAGACAAATGGATTTTTCCGAGACTTTAGCATAAGTCCAGATGACCAAACTCGTCTACTCTCCAGATGCCACATGTAATACAGATTTGCATATTTCTAATTTATTCAGGTATTACTGTTTAAAATCCACTAGAACAATGACAGCTTTAATATAATTGAGCTTCAGTGGTTTTAATAGCAAATAAAATTCTTAAAGAAAGAGATTCAATAGTTCAAGAGTAGTTTACTTAGAAATAATCATTTAACCTCCATTAATGAATTTTTTAAATCAATATCTGCAGTTTCTTTTTTTTAATTTTTAATTTTTTACTTTAAGTTCTGGGATACATGTGCAGAATGTGCAGGTTTGTTACATAGGTATACACGTGCCATGGTGGTTTCCTGCACCTATCAACCTGTTATTTAGGTTTAAAGCCCCTCATGCAGTAGGTATTTGTCCTAATGCTCTCCCTCCCCTTGACTCCCACCCTTCAACAGGCCCTGGAGTGTGATGTTCCACTCCCTGTGTTTATGTGTTCTCATTGTTCAACTCCCACTTATGAGTGAGAACATGCAGTGTTTGGTTTTCTGATGGCTTCTAGCTTTATCCATGTCCCTGCAAAGGACATGAACTCGTTCTTGTTTATGACTGTATAGTATTCCATGGTGTATGTGCCATATTTTATTTACCCAGTCTATCACTGATGGGCATTTGGGTTGATGAATGTTTATAAAGATCACTTTCAAATCCTAAGGAAAACTAGCTACCTGTATAATGGGACCAGATATATAAAGTGACTTAGTTAAAATACAAGTCAACACTAAGTTTAAAACCAAAGGGAATTCTAAATACAACATGTATATGGAAATACCTATAATAACTAAATTCCTAACGTTGACAAAGTACGTTACAGTATACAAATTCTTTTACTATATTATATCTTTTAATAATGTTAACAAAGTCTGTCAGGTAGGCATTTTGCTTGTTTCACAGTACAGGAAATATTTTCTTCCAGTAAATCTCAGCTAGTAAAGGCTGAAGCTATGGCTTGAACCTCTATCTTATTCCCATATTTAACATGGACTATGTTACATTTACATCTACCTTTTTTGACCAATAAAGTTAATATGAAAGTCAGTCTAGATTCAGGCTTTGTACATCTTCCTCACATTGCTAGCAAGTGGTTTCATGACAACCAGATAAACACCAAAAGCACTCGAAGAACATGACTATAAATTAAACCCATAACAAATTCAGATAATACGCTCTTCAAGGAAAAAATCTAAAAGGGATCTTGAAAATTACATGCCTGTATTTGTGTGATATATGCATATGTATGTATGTATGTATACATGTTTGTATACAGAGAATTTGTGTGTACATATGCATATAGTTTATGTATGTGTATACATATAAATGTACATATATATAAATATTATATAAATAAATAGATACATAGTACCATTTTAGAGAAACAATAAAGCATACTTTCCAGCAGAAATTCAAGTTAGGTGTAATTCAAATATTACTCCATTATACAGGAAAAGTAATAGTTTGTTCTACCTTAGATTTTACTGATTATAAAACGAAAGCACCAATGACTAAAATTTCTCATTTTATACCAGATACTATAATGATGGCATGACTATCTCGTCTTGCTAATAGTCCAGTTTTCATAAACTACCTTGTTTGAAAAAGAGAATTTTCAGGTGAAGTCAGGGCTCCACACTGAAAAACACTGATGTTTCTAACTCATTTCAGATAATTCATGCTCTCTTTCTACCCATGTCATTTTGGCATTGCTTGCTCCTAGCACAATGTTTGGCACATACTTATTGCTCAATAGAAGTTATTTAACCCAAACAATATAATCATCTCAGTAAATTCAGTGCCATAGTCATACTTCACCTTCTCTTATTCTCCCTGGGCTAAATGTGATCACTTCCAGCAGAACACTCACAAAACAAAATAGTCTGACTGATTTAACTTACGTTTTCATGAAGTTTACATCAAACCCATTTTGTTTGTTTTATCTCTTCATTTTAAACCCCTTTTAAAATACATTAGTCTACTTTATTGCCTTGGTAAATATAGAATGTTGAATATTAATTTTAATCATTGCTAATGATTGGGGACATTAAAAAGTTCCAGAATCATCATCTTTCTAAATAGTCTCTGAGTATATTGCTGTGCATGTTGAGAGCTTAGGCCTTTAAATTTGTGAGGCAAATCTATGGCCTGCAGTGTGCCCTATGAAAATTGCTTTTAGGAATAAATTGATATTAAGAATGTATCCTACCATGATGTGTCTTTTCCCTAGGACTGGCATAAAATAAACCAATCTGACTAACAGACAAATTCAGTTTATCCTCATTTTATCACCATCTGACCTCGTGCGTAACTACATATGATCTAATTTTATGTTACTTCTGGATTCAATGCATTTGCCTCTCTCTGAGATCTATTTGTGATCAAATTTGTTCATTAATTGCACTGTGAAAATGAAAAGTAAAAAGGAAAAAAAATCTAACACTTCATCTTTAAACTCCCACATTCCCAGAAGAAACTGCTATTAAAGATAAGTTTTGAAAACTACACAAGGACCTTACATTATCTTGAACATATATATTATTTACACAATCACCTAACTTTCTTCCTCATTTAATTGAAAAGCTTCTTCCAGATAGTCTACCTCTTCTCAAGTGAGTAGATAAAAAAGAAAAGAAAACCATTGTCTATTATTTTCCCAGATATATATATATATATATATATATATATTTGGCTACTACAGAACATGTAAATGCATTTATCTCACAACGAAGCTTCAAGCCTCAGACCCATGTTTTCCGTATTAGCACATATTTTCATCGCTTCTTCCTTTACAATTGCTTTTTAGATTTACGCTTTTTCAAAGCATAAATAACCCCAGTTTGTCTTCAGTTGCAATGAGAAAACATAGCATGGTACATATCTTTTGCTATCTGTCAATTTGCCTGTGAAAATACTGTTCACCTTTTCTTTGGAGGGGTTTTCTTTGCCTCCTCGTTCCTGACTAAAGTTTCTTACATCCTGTGCAACATTCAAAGGCTTAGCTTTCTGTATTATTTGTTCAGTGACTGCTTTTTAGGAGCTTCGACCCGTCTTTGCTTCCCTCCTGCTATCACTTCCTTCTAAGCATTCCGTTTTTAGCTTCACATCTCCCTTCGCCATATTTCTTTTGCTTTGAACAATAACCCAGCAGCAAATACATCAATTGCTTTCGGAGGACTTTATCTTGTACTCAGTTCCATGTCCCTATTCATTCGGCTTTATTCTTTAAGTTTCTTGAGGCAAATATTTAGTGCTCCGTATCTATGCCTACAAGTTGATGTCTGGTTGCCAGAATTTTATCAGATACATGCACAGCTCATCATAGACAATATGATTAACATTTCCCCATGAATTATGCAAAATGTTTATATCAGAGTCTTTTTATAGTAAAGATGTTAGTGATATTCTGTATAAGTGTTTATATACATCATATTTTGTTATATTTTGTTGCATAACATTTTCTGAGTTTTCTTCTTTTCACCTAGATTTAGAGTTTTAATATGGAGAAGGAGTTGTGGTTAAAAGACCACAGAAAGATGTCAGAGAGGCCAGAATTCAAATATAGGTTTTAGTACTATATGGCTATATGAGCGTGCGTAAGTCACCCTAACCTCTCTAAAGCTCAATTTAGGATTACCATGAAGAAGCTTAGAAACCTCACATATGGAAAAGTCACATAGTGGGCATAGCAGAAGTTAGAACTATAATACACCCTCAATTAACGTTTACTCCCGCTCTTGTTCTCATCCTCACCATTCCTATTGCAACTATTTAATCCCCTTGCAATTGGTTCCCAGGATTTCACATAAACTATGAACCCAGTTTATACATAATATTTATTGAATTATTTTCTTCTAAACATTTCCAATTTTTCCATTTCTTGAAAATAGCTTTTACCAGATTTTATTCATATCGAATTATAAATTTATAACTATTATAATAAGCTGAAAATGTATCCCCTGTTTAGAAGAATTAACACCTTACCAATATAATAATTATAATCAACAAGAACATTGCTTCTATGTAATATGTTATTACAATTCTGCTACAGTTTGAATGTGTCCCCCAAAACATATGTGTTGGAAACTTAATCCCCAATGTGGCAGCACTGAGAGATGGTGCCTTTAAGAGGTGAGTAGGTCATAAGGACTCTGCCCTTATGAATGGATTCATCCATTCATAAATTAATGGGTTAATAGGTTATCATGGGAATGGGATTCATGACTTTAGAAGAAAAGGAAGAGAGACATGAACACATTAGAATACTCAGCCTTCTTGTCATGTAATGTCTTGCACTGCCTTGGGCCTCTGCTGTGTCCCCATGAGCAAGAAGACTCTAACAAGTCAACAACCATACCAGCCTAAAAGCACCCAATCTCATCTGATCTTGGAAGCTAAGTGAGGTTGAGCCCAGTTAGTACTTGGGTGGGAGAAGTCTCTGACCAGATGTGGCACCTCGACCTTGGACTTTTCAGCATTCATAACTGTAAGAAGTAAAATCCTTTTCTTTAAAAATTACCCATTTTCAGGTATTCTGTTACAAGCAACAGAAAATGGACTGAGGTGAATTCTTTCAAAGTATAAGATTTTATTGACACAGTGTGTTGAATAAATAACAGGATGATTTCATTTATTTTTATAAAAATTAAGTTTGTACTAGTTTCCTGTACTGTTCCTAACTCATTCAAATACCAGGTGGATGAAGGACAGACTGGAAAATTTTAATGACTTTACATATTTACTTTTTAAATAAGTAAATGACTTCACTTATTTAAATAAGTAAATGGCTTTACTTATTCAAAAATTCACACATTTAAATGAATAATTAGGTTGTATAACATAGTTTCTGTAGAAAATATTATATAATATTTATTTATTTATTTTTATTTTTATTGCATTTTAGGTTTGGGGGTACATGTGAAGAATATGCAAGATTGTTGCATAGGTACACTCATTGCAGTGTGATTTGCTGCCTTCCTCCCTATCACCTATATCTGGCATTTCTCCCCATGCTATCTCTCCCCAACTCCCCACCCCCTACTGTCCCTCCCCTTATTTCCTCTCAACAGACCCCAGTGTGTGATGCTCCCCTCCCTGTGTCTATGTGTTCTCATTATTCAACACCCACCTATGAGTAAGAACATGCAGTGTTTGATTTTCTGTTCTTGTGTCAGTTTGCTGAGAATGATGGTTTCCAGGTTTAGCCATGTCCCTACAAAGGACACAAACTCATCGTTTTTGATGGCTGCATAATATTCCATGGTGTATATGTGCCACATTTTCCCTGTTCAGTCTATCATCAATGGGCATTTTAAAATATCTAAAATATTTTAAAGTAATAAGTAGGACCATAGGCTATTTCTGAAATATAACATGACATGAATGTAGAATTTCAATGCACATTTTATCTATATTTATTTAAATGGGCAATATGGTTTGAGAAAAGTTGATATAAAACGTGATGATGTACCTATCTTCTGATGAGAAAGGAAAAACCACTCAAGTGTCAATGGAGCTGACCATGCATTCATTGAAATCAAATTGGCTTTAAGTTGTAGTAGTCTTCCCATGCAATGAATAACTGCTTATTTTGATGAAAATTCTCCAACTTATAAATAAGGTTGGATCTTGTTATTTTGCTCAGAGAGGCAAACGCCTTTGGAAAAAAGTTGGATTCCTTAAGCACATAACCTACCACTGAAGATTTATAAAATGTTTTAGCCCCTTGTAGAAATCAATCTCAAAGTTAAGGAACACATAATTTAGACAAAGTATTTTTAGCCCAACTGAGCTGCATTTAGGTTAATCCCTGTGACTACTTTTGAACTTGGTAACACTCTTTTTGGTTAGTACTGTTGTTTTGAGACAATATCATATGAGTCTTATGTTACAGGACATGTCCAGTAATTTTCTTGACACTGTTCAAATTATTAATAATCATTATTCCAGTGAATGTACAGTGTACTTTAAAAGTGATCATTATATAAATGCTACTGATAAATGAAAAATAATCACATGTAGATATTATGAGAACTATAATGTAGGAATAAAGTGCTTCATTGCTGCCCCACCCTTGTTAGCACTTGAATAAATGTGGATATAAAGTGGAAAGAAAGATTAAATATCAAGTGTTATTCCAACTATTAAGTGAGTTTTACTACGAGAATAATCTTTCTTCACATGATGACTATAAATTAGCTGAAAACAAAAGCACATAAACGGGCTCTCTTGAAGCTATGTCTTACACTTCTTCTGATGACATTTCAATTATAAGCTGAAGCTCCACAAAACAATCAATTCCTAAAGGTCTAACAATTAATCACTCTGAAGTGCCTCTAATGACTACTGTTTATAAATGTTTTGCTTAAAAAAAATAAGGCACACTATTAATAAACAGTTTGCTTTAATAGAACAAATGCAAGTTTTCAAAATATTTATCAGACCACTACTGTTCCTGACTCAGATTCGCTTGAGACATATGTGTAAGAGAGGCTTATTATATCCATAAACACTGCTAAGTGGAGAGACATATTTCTAGATCCCAGTAAATGGTTAAGAGAAACTCACTTCGTTTATCTGGCTGCATCAGTTTCACACAGTGCACAGTCTTATATAACCTTTTTCCCCGCAATGGCTATTCATTTAGGATATCCTTTATAACAAAAGAATAGGATTGAGTGTCATTTAGCAGAAAGAAGAGAGCTAAGCTGACAGGCATAGTGTTCTGTTGCAGTATTTTGTGTTTTCAACATTGGGTAGAACTGGCCATAGCAGCACCCCGCTCAGAGTGTAGGGGTTGGGAGTGGGATGGGCAACAACTGAGGAGGCAGAGAGAGAACTGCTTAGCACAAAGGAAGAAGAAACTAATAATGATTATCTTCTCTCATTGGCATACTGCAAGTCTGTTAATTTAGGCATGATTTTTGTACTACATATTATTTGAGTTGGAAAATATACTTTTGATGTATTTCAGGAGGTAATACAAAATACTTCTGATAAGTAATATTTATTGAGCATTTTATTTGCTCTGATTGTGACAGGTATTTTGCTACCTTTTTTTTTCTTTTATTTACACACACACACACACACACACACACACACACACATATATATATATATATATATATATATATATATATATATACATAAATTGCCTCCCAAGTAGCTGGGATTACAGGCATGTGCCACTATACCCAGCTAATTTTTCTATTTTTTTAGTAGAGATGGGGTTTCACTGTGTTGGTCAGGTTAGTCTCGAACTCCTGACCTCAGGAGTTCAAGATGTTCCACCAGCCTCGGCCTCCCAATGTGCTAGGATTATAGGCATGAGCCAATGTACCCGGCCTTTATTTTATTTTTTATTTTTATTTTTTGAGATGGAGTCTCCCTCTGTCACCCAGGCTGGGGTGCAGTGGTGTGATTTCAGCTCACAGCAACCTCCACCTCCTGCTACTTCTCAGCAATCCCATGATAAAACATTATTAATAGCCCTATCTTACGAATAAAAGCAAAAGCTAGAGAGGTAAAGCAACCCACCCAACATCATATTCCTAGTAAAGAAGCTGCCAGGACTGAAGGCCAGATTGGCCTGTGTCCTCAAATACTAAAAGTGCATAGGACTTAGAGCTGTTCTGAATTCTGAAATAGCCAATGTCTACCTTTTTAGAACAAACATTTAGGAACATCCTTATTTATTACCCTGAAATGAAATGAATAGATCTCATGAACTTGTCTGCCAAGTGCTCTAACCATCTTATAAAAAAAGACAGAAAATAATTCATAACACAACAATATGAATTTTATTTTAAAATACTTTGGAATGTGTAAATGCTTTCATGGCCACACCAGAAGATACCACACACTTGTACCTATGTCTAGAATCCCCTATAATGTGGAAATTTCCAAATGCCCCCTGAATATAGGTGAGCTGTATGGAACACTCAATTACCATGAGTTGTAAGGCTATTAAGGCCTAGTTTTCTGCTATGGAAAAGAGCTCCTAGGAAAGTGCTGGAAATTGTCACTGCATTCTCATGTCCCCTGTTCCAATAAAAAAACACCCACAGAAAACACACTTTGTGTTTATATGTTAAGTTGATTTACATTGTTGAGGAAATTAACCATAAACAGGGTTTTCCTCTCTTTGAATGTCCAGGGGTATGGGAAACACTGTTCATGCATCACAAAGAGTCTAGTCGCTTACCAACACATGTCAGTGCCAGCAGTGTCCACCTTTCAGCATAATAACTGAAAACAACTCCCTTGTTCAATTCAGAGAGACCATATTCCAGCAGAAACAGAAACACCTCAGGTAAGAATTATAAGATTAAGAGAACATATGCAAAGATGTCAGTGCAGTACCTTTGCACTCAACAAGAACTAAGTAAATGGTAGCTGTTATTGAATAATGAAAATTATATATTTAAACAGAACGGCTCGATTACAACGCTTATATTAACAGCTTAAACAGAAATTGTAACATTTTAGCTGAAAATTAATAAAGCTATTTATGATACTTTAAAAGATTTAAATTTTTAAAACTGTAAGAATTAATGTGGAAAACTGTTTTCATTTTAATTATTTCACACATACAAATGTTTGCCCTTATACACATTTTATTGTCCACATGATAGATGTAGGCTTTCTTCTAAAACAATCATATTAATCATTTAAACAAAAACTTAAGTTTTATATGATTTATTATTCATGCTTCATAATAATCACCTGATCTCTTCAAATTTAACTGTCACTCAAAGCTCAGTTCCTTTTCATGGTATAAATTGCATTTCAGAACTTTGTGTCTTTATACTGCTAATAAGTCATATTTTATAATCCAGCATATAATAAAAGGATAGTGTACAACATTAATTACAAGGTCAGTCAGGTGTCAAAGTAGAAACTCATTGAATAGTATTTTTGTGGAAGTAGCTAGACTCTATTATGTTTAAACTTCACCATAATGAATAATTTGTATCAGACTTAATTCATGAGAGAAAAATGAAAGTTCTGTGGCAAAGTGGCTTTTTCTCCCGAAATAATATTAATAATTGAAGGCTTTCAAAATTTTTTTCCTGCAAATTTCAGATGTGATTAAATGTTGACTTTATAAAGGCTGGAAACGTCAAACACTTTAAAGTAAAATTGTGTTTTCATCTTAATTTAATGATGAAAAACATACTTATGCTGTCTAATAGATCTAACCAAAAATTTCTAGTTCACTTGATTGGTCTAACTGGAAAATATTAAAATTAATAAAGGAGAGTATAAAATGCATATTCTGTAGTACATAAATCATGTGTCTTTTAAAATGTCAGCTGTAATAATATTTTTTTTAATGAAGCCATTTAAAAATGATTTTTAGTGCAAATAAGATGCCAGAAGATGGACAGGTATAAAATTAACCTCTACCCATAACCATAATTTCACAGTAATTAATGAGCTCAACTCAAGAAAAGGATAGAAGTATAGTCAGAAAAAAGGTAATGCAAAGTGAAACATTAAAGTTAAATTATTTCCCTCATTTTTGGTAACAGGTTATTAAAATAGACTTGAATGGGCTTTTCAATATGAAACACTAGGATGAGCTTTCTGCGCTTCAGTTTCTTCATCTGAAGGAGAGGCTGTTTGAGTAAGGAACCATAAGAATTCTCTCCAGCTTTTGTAGTCTATAATATATCTGCATTGCTATCAGGTATTTATTATTATTTCCATGTAGCAATAATTTTCTGTTCCCTCCCTTGAGCCAGGAAGTACAATTTGTATCAGGATCTTGAATTATGTTTTGCTTCACCTAATCCCAGCCATTTCTCTACATATCTGTATCTTTCACCATACTTAATAAAATTCTGGAGATTTCTTCTTGTTCTAACATTTCACTTCAAAGTTTCCACTTGATTAATACCATCAATCAGCAGGTAAAATTACCATGAAGCAGAGGAAAATATTTCTTAGGACCCCAGCAAAACCGATTTATTTTCCTTTGTGCCAAAACTTACATCTATTTTTACACCAAGTGGACCTGCTTAGGCAAAGGGAAGAGTCGTCTTTTTCAAGCTCTGCAACGGTCCTTGAGAAAGCAGAAAAATCAATGGGATCTAATATGTTTATTGTGTGTGTTCCATCCGGGGACATTTGTATGAGGTTAAAGAGGAATGCATTTGATGAGGCATTGACTGTTTGGTTTAAATACCCCCTGGTCTGCTCCTAGACAGGTACCATGTTCCTCAGTAGATGGGAGTGTAAGGCTTCATGAACAAATTATTTTTAGGTGAGCTAAATAGCTATGATTTGATTATTAATGATTAGGAAAAAGAGCCAGGATGGATGGCTATGCTCTTGGCCTTGAAGTTCTCTAAGGCAGTAGAAAGAATAATAAGGAGTATATTAGTCAGGGTTCCTTAGAGAAACAAAAGTAATAAGAGAATATGTATACACACACGCGCGCATACACATGTAAGGTAAGGAATTATATATATACAATACATACACACACAAGGTAAGGAATTGGCTCATGCAATTATGGAGGCTGACAATTCCCAAGATCTACAAGGTGAACAAGCAAGCAGGAGACTCAAGAGAGCTGCTAGTGTAGTTCCAATCTGAAGTCCAGCAGACTTGAGATACATGAAGAGCTAATATTTTGGTTAGAGTCTGAAGGCAGGAAAAAGCAGATATCCCAGTTTGAAGGCAGTCAGGCAGAACAATTCCCTTTGACTCAGGGGAGAATCAGCGTTTTTGTTCTATTCAGGCCTTTCATTAATTAGATGAAGCATACCCACATTAGGAAGGGCAATCTACTTTACTCAGTCTATCAATTTAATGTTACTCTCATCTGATAACACTTGCACAGGATCACCCAGAATAATGTTTAACCAAATATCTGGGCACCTTGTAGCCCAATCAAGTTGACACACAAAATTAACCATCATGGGCAGTGTTGATAAATCTAAGTAGTGGTAACAGTAGGTGCAAACTGAACAGCAGTATCATTAGAATGTCCAAAGACTTTTTCAATTCCAGAAACATATTGACCGGGTTTGACAACCCATAACTTTACAAGTAACAACTATACCTCATGATACTTGATGCTCATATGACTGCCTTAGAGGACTAACTGACACTTTCTACCCCCCGTCCATCCCCAGGTTTAAAACATTTTGTATACTGAAATGATTTAGGATGAACTGTCACCAGAAACAAGAAAATAATAACTCATGGGGTCCAAGCAAGATGACAGCCAACTGTATGTTGTTTTTTGTTGCGTTTTAGATTCTTTTTTTTTTTTTTTTTTTTTTTTTTTTTTTT
>NW_016107523.1:2078071-2096531 GCF_001604975.1 Cebus imitator | reverse complement strand
AGTGTGTAGTGCTCCCCTCCCTTTGTCCATGTGCTCTCATCGTTCAACACCCGCCTATGAGTGAGAACATGCGGTGTTTGATCTTCTGCTCTTCTGTCAGTTTGCTGAGAATGCGTTTTAGATTCTTAATGCTTTAGTCAAGTTGCATCCACATTTTGATAATTGCAAAAAACTGTAAACAACTTACATGTCCAACAAGGTATGACTGGTTAAATAAACATCAGTACATATAAAACAAAATACTATCAGTTCATTTAAAAACGTGAAAGAATGAAATTTAACAGCAAAGAAGAATCTTGTGCTACAGAGATTTCTCTTACAATGAAAGTAGTCTAAATTCTCACGGATAGAATGCAATAGATCAAGTAGAAAACAGTAACCAGGATTGTTACTAGTTAAATTGCCATAAAATTAGAACAAGAACAAACACTAGCTTAAAAGAGAAAAGTGCCTTTTCCTGAGGACATGTGATAAAATGATGGCATTTACAGAAAAATGAGTTAATGGTACTGGTGGAATGACAAAAAGAAAGAAGGCCATTTTCGTGGAACCAAAGAAAGATATATTCAAAGGTGGGATTTTTTTCTCTGCAATTGGTTTTATAATAAATACCTATAGCTACTTTTAAAAATTAAAATAAAGATAATATAACTTTGCTATCAATAGTCTGTACTCCTAACCTCTTCTCTCACTTGGTAATTATTTTTTAGATTTTTTTTTATAACATGAGGTATTTTACTAGTTAAGAACACAGGAGCATGTTAGAACAGACTACATGCTGTAAAGTTCAGAAAGCATGTTATAAGACAGCAGTATCTTATTGCATTTTCAAAAAAGTATGAATGTTTAAAATTCATATTTATATAACAGGAAAAAATGCTAAAGAAATTTTTGAACATGAAAATGTATCAAAATATTCAAAGGGGCTTGCTGAGGAAAGTGATATTAAAGAAGATATTTACATTTTTTTCTCTATGCTCATCTGTAAGCCTATAAATTTTTCATAATACACTAATATTATTTGCATATTCTTAAAAAAATTAGTATTTACTTGTTAACTAAAATTTCATGTTATTTGATTCAGACTGTGTTTCTTCTGCTCAGTTTTTAGAATGTTTTCTCTCTAAACACAATCTATCTGAGAAGAATCAACAGCTATAACTCATTTTTTTTGTATTTAGAGACTCTATGTACCCAGAATAATTCTGTAATATGTATTTCTATTTATCTAAAAGTCTATATAGACAAGGGGCTCTGATACATGGTTTTTTCTTTAAACCCTCATTGAATATGCTGCATGAAAGTTAATCATGGGGATATCCAACAGCGAGCTGTATCAATAACTTAAGAAAATGGGAAATTCATCTGATACTTTTATTTCCTAGGGTGAAAAAGAAATTAGAGCCAGGTAATATCTGGTACAAAAATAGGTAATGTCATACAAAATTCATTACAGAAAATGTGGGTGCGGAAATTACCAAATCACAGAATATTAGAGCTGGAAAAAGACATTGTACAGATATAAAAATTTGAAAAAAAATACAGAGATGAAGTGATTAGTCTGCTGTCCTCACAGAAATGCCTGCTACTTCTGTTGAATTTTCCTCTTTTATTCCTTTAAATATTTTTGGAGTGCTTGGTTTGTGTAATCATAAGGTTTTGTGTTAAATGCCAAAAAGGAGGAACTTATAAAATAGCAGTGTAATTTTGCTATTATATTTTGATAGTTCTGCCCTCTGCATAATTATTTTGTTTCTAATATCTCCAACATAATCGCTTAAACATTGCTTAAAAAAGTTTTTATCTTAAATGACAGCTGACTAAGCAACTTCTTGACAAACAGACCTCAAATAACACCAACATCAAAATCTAACCATTCATATCTATGAGGTAAAGAAAACAACCAATCAAAGTAATTATTTTTCAATGGCTACAACTTTTATAATATTACAGCTTAGTTTCTGTGCATCCTCCTTTATTCTGATTCAGCGTTACACATTTTCAATTTGACTTTGTCAATCAAATTTCACTTGTTCTTGTTTGATTGGGTAGGGTTTACCTATTAGGGGCTGCCTTCAACTCATTTTTACATTCTCTGGGGAGGCAAATAGAACACCAAGGTTTTGCCAATTCAAACGCTTAATTCTGCAACATATAGTAGAGTAAAATCTTCATTGATTCATCTTATAGACGTTTCCTATGAGAATACAAATGAAAAACCAAAACTCATAGCATGGAGAGTTGGAGCTAAGGCTGATTCTGGAATCAACGTTTCCACATTAAAAAAAAAAGAATTTGAGATCTATTTCCTACTTAAATCCAATAGAGGTAGCCTTCATTCTGTCATAATGCAATAATGTGTGACAGTCAATATTGAATTCATATAATCAAGCTACTCGGTTTTAGAATTAAAATAAAGGAGTTCTACCAATTCGTGGTAAACACAACTACCCATATTGTTCTCTTCTTTTAGACTCTAACTGGAGAACAGAGTGTATTTTCTGCCTCTTTTCCCAGGTGATAGCATTTATCCGATGAGGAGCTGGCTAATGGCTTCAGTTCCACATGGCTAGCTACACTAGGGGAAAAAAGCATAATGCTGCAAGCAAAATACCAATGTAGTCACCAGAAGGACATTCTATTTCCTTCTGAAAAAAATGTTTCAGGTACTTGGGTAAATCTGGTGGTAGAAAGTTTACCACCTATAATTCTGTAATGTGATCCTCCTTTATAAAATTGCTATTACTTGTGGCAAGAAAAGAGGAGGCAGATGGTACTGTGTCAGATGCTGAAAAAGAAAGTGAGTATCTCCTAGAATATTACAGTGGAAGTATCCAAAACTGAAGGCAGATCTCTCAAATACAAATTTAGAAGTAAATAAAACAGACATTCTACAAACAGTGACCAAATAAACGTCTGGACTATGAAATAGTTTATCCATTGTTTACATAAGTAATAATACTGATTATATTGCCTAGCTGGTATGTACCACAAACCAACAAATGTATTTTAAAGGTCCATCAAACAGCCCAATAAGGTTCCATTTCCACATACACATGCAGCATTTTATAATAATCCTAGGATATGTATATGTACACAGCGATGGAAAAAATACCGTTTTAAGAGACAGGAATTCACCCTATGTTTTATTGCTATCTGGGCAGAAACACATGTTCCAATATTTTATTTTCTCCCTGGCTTCTCCCAAAGACAAATAGGGCTGTTTCTTTAAACATGTTTTTATAAGAGCTATAGCTTCTAGAAATTGAGTACAGCATAACAATTAATATTTATAAAATATTTTTGTAAGGATAACAGTAGAATAAAGAACAATGAGTCACTTTGTTATAAAGATAAGCCATGTCTTTCTTTTGGTTTCAAATGTATTTGCCCAAAAGTATTATGTGGCTAGCTGATAGCTGCATAGATCAATTATAGCTTTTTACTATTTGTGATATACCAGGTTCCCTTCAATCAAACTTCAGTTATCTGTATCTATATTCTCCTTAGGATAAGCCTGGATTGCCTAAATTCAGAGCTTGCTACCACCCCAGATGTTCTTTCTTTTTGGTCACCATGTCAAGCACCAACTGTGCAGTCTGGAATTCAATCTCAACCACTGTTCATACTTCACACAATCCCTGTGATTCCATCAACTTCGACCTCTTCACAACAAGCTTATTATGATTTTTCAAGTCCCATCTCTGCAGCAAGCATTTCTCCAGGTGATTTAATTACCAATAATCTTTTTAAAATCTGAAACTCCAGTCCATTTTTTCCCATTGAGCAAAGGCTAGAATTTATTATACAGAGGATATTGTTTTATTATCTGTGGCAATAAATTATTCTCTTGTTACTCTATGGAGTTATATATTATATTCTGCAAACAAATTTCAGATACCTCAAGGGCATGAACAATATATTTCATTAGCTGATTTAACGGCACAGAAAGCATTTATCGAGCTTTAATTATGGGCCAAATAGTGTACTATGCCCTGAAGACAGTAAGATGACAAAGAAATGTTCCTGGCTTTCAAGGAGAACCTGTCCCTGTAATTCAATCTAATAATTGTTAGAAGAGAGTTATAAAAGAATGCTCTAGAACAGTGGTTCTCAAACTTCAGTGTGCATCGAATCACCTAGAGGGCTTATTAAAATATAGGCTGCTCATCTCCACTCATCAGCGTTTCTGATCAAGCAGGCCTGAGACGAGGCCTGAGGATCTATATTTCTAATGAATTCCCAGATGGTACTGATGTTGCTGGTCCAGGGAAAGAGTGATTTAGAGAATAGAAAGACAAATAGGAAATGCAAAGACACAGCAAGATAGAAGATCTGCTGTATTCAAGTAGCAACAGGAAGGGCATATGGTGGGTTTAGAGGGTGCGTAGGTTGACCACGATATGGCAGTTGGAGATGAACAGATTTTAATAGATTTTGGACATCATGGTAAAGAATGTAGATATTAGAAGGATCATCAGAAATGCATGTTCTCACTCATAGGCGGGTGTTGAACAATGAGAACACATGGACACAGGGAGGGGAGCACTACACACTGGGGTCAGTTGGGGGGAAATAGGGGAGGGACGGTGGCGGGTGGGAAGCTGGGGAGAGATAGCAAGGGGAGAAATGCCAGATGTAGGTGATGGGGAGGAAGGCAGCAAATCACACTGCCACGTGTGTTACTATGCAACAATTTTGCATGTTCTTCACATGTACCCCAAATCCTAAAATGCAATAAAATCAATGGGGAAAAAAAAAAAAAAAAAAAAAAAAAAAAATCAATGGGGAAAAAAAAAAAAAAAAAAAAAGAAAATAGGAGTGGGATGTGATCATACCTGGGCTTTAGTGTTTAGAAAGAAAACAATAGGGGAGAGGCTGGGTCTACACAGAGGATTGCATCATACTGATATTTAGACCACAAAGATGAGATTTGATTTTCTTTCAACATTGAGGGCTAGGTATCATGCTTTATATTTATGGTCGGTCTCAACTTTCCTCAGCTGGCCGGTTTTAACAACCTCCTAGGGAAATCACAATCTTCAGTCAGCCTCTTCTCTCCCTCCCATAAGGGCAAGTAGATATCTGGAATCCCACTATTAAAGAGCATCAACATCTGAATTCATGTATTTCACAGACTTCTCAGGCTATTATAGCAGGAGAAACTCAGGTTGTAATTTTACTTATCAAGAATTTCAAGGCCAAATTAGTTAAGTAAATTAAAGTAACCCAGGTAGTTAATAGCAGAGTCAAAACTAGAGTTCAACTACCTAAATATTATGCTTATGACTATAATAAATGCATATAAATAAATTTTACTATTTAGTTGACCACAATATGAACAGTTATGTTTGCACCTGCACAGGCAATAAAAACTAATGCATAGCTGTGACACCATCACCTATGTGATGTTTCTGTTTTCAGAAATGTTAAAAACAATGTGTATCCAGTAGGGTGACTATAGTTAATGACAATCTATTTTGTATTTCAAAATAGCTATAATAAGATATTTGAAATGTTCCCAACACAAAGCAATAGTAAATGTGTGAGGTGATGGATACCAGAAATATCCTGAGTTGATAATTACACATGGTATTCATGCATCAAAATATCACATGTATCCCATAAATACGTACAATTATTATGCATCAATTAAAAAATGTGCATCTTAGAAGCAATAAAATACAGCAAACACAAGATGATTTTTCAGGGCCTCTATTTTGTTCATGGGGAGAATGAAAGATGACACGACTTTGATGATTTTGATGGCTTTTTTCCATGCCCTATTTCCAGGCAACAAAGTATCCTTCTAAACCGGAAGAATTCAGCCATAACACAGAAGACTATTATAAAAGTTAGACTCCTTTGAGCATATTGGCTGTCCTTTATTTTTGTGTATATCCTTTCCTTTCTCAATTACACAAGCAACTTCTGATAATTCTAGGAATTTACTGTCCAATTTTAATGCACTGATCATAGTTATAGCTTTGAAGTTTATTATCAAACTTTGACCTCATGCCCTCATTCCTACCTGAGACACAAATTATATTATCACAGGAATATATATTAATATTTGAACATTTCTTCCTTTACTAAATCCAAATAAAACAATAGAATATTTAATTACATTATTGTTATAATTTTATCATTGTTTCTAATAATTTATTATTTTCTTGATTTTTTCCTGAGAATGTGGATATGGAATAGAGACTACCTTTTGATTCTGATTATGCAAGGGTCAATGTCAACATTTTGTTGCTAAATTAGAAAGTAATCCAGAGCACATAGTGTTTCTGTTTAGCTAAGAAGCATCTTTAACTTCCAGCTACAACATTTTATCACAGAAGTACATTGTTTGTATTTATCTTTACCTTCAGCACTGATTGAAGTTATGAAATATTATCATGGACATAACAATTGAAAGTATACTTAATTGTTCAACCTTGGGGACCATATAATCTACATCGGATTTCGATGGGTTTTTCATGTCTCTCGTTATGTGCCTCTACTCTCTCTCCCCTTATCCACCCTATGTAACCCTTCTAAAAAGAATCTTTGAACATACATTTTTACTCATTTTATGATTGCTTCTTCCTCCAGCTAGCTTCTCTTTGACCTCATTGACTCGATTCACCTTATGCCTTTCCCCTAATATCTTGTGTCTAATCATGTAAGTCTTCTAAATATTTCCAGGGCAGACAGTCCTCTTTTTTTCTTTCATGGTTATTCAAGCTGTTGTCCACACTTCTGATGTTCTCCCTCTATACTGACAAGCTTCTACTCAGCCTCGCAGATGAGTTCATCTACCACCTTATCTGTGAAGCTGGAACTTACTGTCTGTTGGAGACTTACTACTCTGATTTCTTCACAGATTTTACTAGACCTATCTTTGGATAATATAATGATCTTGATATTGTTCCACCTGACTAAACCTAGCTTGTACTAGTTAGCAAGGCATAAAACATAATAGATACTCAACAAATGTCTTTTAATTAGTGCATGAGCAGCAGTATCTGTACAGTAAAAGTCACTGTCTCTACGTCCTCAACTCCTATTATATTTTAACTTATCACGAATAGTTTTTTGATGCATGCTTTCAGTAAAAATGTCTTTTATCAAGGCCAACTATGAGCTCCATATTGCAAAACCCAATGGTCTATTCTTCTATGTTTGTCTAATAGAATTTTCAACATTTGACACTGTTTTTGATTCTATCATGAATAACTTTCTTCATTTGGTTTCAGGGATATCACACCTGCCTGGTTTTCTTCATAAGTCACAGATGTTGCTTTCTTTTTTTTTTTTTTCTTCCTCCTGTTTTGAAAGGTGCAGTAAATTCGCAGGCTCCTTTCCCAAACTATCCTCCTAGAAGACCTCATCCAATCCCATGTCTTTAAAAACCATCTAAGAGTCTATGACTGCCATATTATTTATTTATTTATTTATTTATTTATTTTGAGACAGGGTCTCACTCTGTTGCCCACGCTGGAGTGCAGCAGTGTGATCAAGGCTCACTGCAGTCTTGACTTCCCAGGCTCAAGTGAGCCTCCTGAGTAGCTGGGACCAGAGGTATGAGCCACAACACCAGATTAATTTAATGTTTGTGTGTTTGTGTGTGTGTGTGTGTGTGTGTGTGTGTGTGTGTGTGTGTGTGTGTGTGTGTGTAGAGGTGAGGTCTCACTGCGTTATGCAGGCTGGTCTTGAACTCCTGGGCTCAAGTACTCCTCCTACCCTGGCCTCCCAAAGTGATGGGATTACAGGAGTGAGCCACTGTGTCTGGCCAACTCTTACATTATTAGTATCCTAGTCACAGTATCTGTCTTCAGCTTCAGACTCATCTACCCAACTTTCTTTCCAGCATTGCCACTTTGATATCTAATGAGCCACTGATAATAAGAAAGACTGTTTGTTAAAATAGTAGATAAGCCCCCAATTCTATGCTACATTTTCCTCCTCTGCTTTTCCCCAGCAAATAACTTAGAAATCATTCTCAATTATTCTCATACTGTACATCTAATTCATCACAGCAAATAGTGTTAGCTTTGTCTTTGAAATGTATCCTAAATATAAGCTCTCTAAGTGAACCTACTATTCCATCCTAGTCTGAACCACCTCTAATATGGACTAGTAAGATGGCTTCCAGTGTATCTTCCTGTAACACTGTTGCTTCCATTTCAGTCTAATCTCTACTCAGCAATGAAGTATGAACACTTTGAAGAAAATAGATCAGATATCTCCACTCTCTCTTTCTAAATTATCCAATGATGTTCGGTCAAAATTACAGAAAGAGTTAAATTCTTTTCTCATGGCCTGCAAGATCCTGTGTGATCTTGCCCTTCCCTACACTTGCACCTCCTTACTTCCCCACCATCTCTTGCACTGAAATATTTGCTACTTGTTGGAGAGGTTAAGTCTCTCTTGAGTTCAGTGTCCTTGCCCTTGTTGGTTCTTCTGCCTGGAATTATTTTATTCAAATATTCTCCAATCTTGCTGCTCTAAATAACTCTCATATCTGCTCAAAGATTGCCTCCTAGAGAACCCATGCCAATCCACCAAGTCTAAACAAGTCTACCTTCAATATCATTTTCTATTCCCTTAACCAGCTTTCTTTCCAATATAGATCACTATCTGAAATCATATGTGTATGTATACAATAAATAATATCACTTGCTTATTCTTTAGCTCTCTACTGTAGTGTAAGTTTACAAGACTAGGGACATAATTTTGTATTCTTGTATCCCAAGTACCTGGCATATATCATGTGCTTGACAAATATCTGTTGAAAAAATGAACACACTGAAGGGATTGACATTATACCATCGTGATGTAAAGACTGTTTTGAGCTAAAGGCATTTGAGGATCAACAGATACAGCAAAGGGCTTTCTCTGCACTCTCCCCATCTGCTTAAAAGCAAAGGTTACTGAAATAATTCAACTGTTACAAATTCTCCTTTAAGGAAGGTTTTTTTTTTGTTTTGTTTTGTTTTTTGTACCAGACGTAAAGAGTGACTCCTGTCACCAGAGATGAGAAGTTGTCTCTTGGAAAAGAAAATTGCATAAACAGACCTTACTAAAACAAACATTACCTTTCATTAGTTTCTCTCATATTTCCCACCAACTTTGTTGCTAGAAATTCTAACACTCTTCTTTTGAAAACGTTTGTTAAAATAGTAGATAAGGCCCCAATTCTAACAACTTCATTGAGCTATATTTTCTGTGAGCTCCCACATACTTCTGTGAATAAACTTTGTCTTTTCTACTGCCAATCTATCTTTTGTCAGCTAAATTTGCAGCCCCCCAAGTAATGAACCTAAGAGGGGAGTGGAAAAGTTTTTCTTCCCTGACAACATAAATGGACACATCAATAAATGGAGAGCTTGAGTAAATTTCCTCATGTTTCTAAGCCTCACTCCATTACATTTTTATTGATCACACCACCAGTGCCAGACAAGAAATGGGAATTCTTAAGAGAAAGGGCATCAAAAGTGTTAAAAGGCAACCGCAGACAGTTGTCACATGGAGAAATGGTCAATGCCGTCTTCATTTGATCTCACTCCTAGTTGGAAGTGATCAGAATGGGAAATGGAGATATCCTTCTGCAAGGAGGTCCCAGTGATATGATTAGTAAAAATATGTCAAAAGACACATGGGAATAGAAGTTCATTTGATACAAGTAAAGATTATTGTTTATTCTAGTTATATGGTTCCACAGAGTCCAGGACCCAGCAGTGCCCACTCTTAGAAAAACAAGCATCCCTAGTTTTCAGGTCTTCACAAATGTGGCTAGCTGACAAAATACCTGATCAAGTGATCATCTTCTCAGATCCTTCATAAATCTTCTTAGTGCCATCCTTATGTTTTTAATCTCTTCTAACCTCTTCCATCTGACATTAAGTAGCTTCTTTTAAAAACCAGAAGAAGCTCATGAATGCGTATGGGAAAAGAGTAAATCTTAGGTCAATTTCCCAGGCTATGATTTAACCATATCTCAATTCGTACACTCCCAAGTCAGAGAGGAAGCATGCCTACAGGGCACTTTGAATCTAACAAAGTGCCTTCGGTAGAGAAAATATTTAACCAACAGGTTTGTTTGGATAGGGATCTTCTATATGGACCTAGAAGGATTATCATCAGAGACCAAGAGTATGTGTCAATGCCTAGAGATGTGACAACCAGAGAGGCTGGGCAGAACAGAATCTCAGAAGGCATGTGGGGCAACTGAGAAGACTATAAAGGCATTCTTATCTCAAGTTCACGTAAGGCTTATAACTGTAAAACCATCTATTTTTGGATTACCCACGAAATTCCCAATCCTAGCCTGGCAGTTTTCTGCAACTTACAAGCCCATGCCTCTCCTACATTCAACGTTTCCACTAACATTACACCCAGGGACAAAAAGCATATTACTTTATTAACCTGTGAGGTGAGGTAAGGGGACAAAATTTATACAATAAAGTGTCCTATTTTACACAGTAAAGTTTATTGTTTTACTTTATTAAACACTGATCACTGATTATTTGGTCTATAGCTTTCCCAAAACCCTGTGTTTCTGGTTTTTCAATTATGCAGAGAAAATAGTGAAATCTCCTGAGCTGGCAGTTCTTCCCCTCCATCATAGTTCAAAAGTTGATACGGAATAGCAGCCTGCAGAGTGAACAGAACTCTCTGAACCATTATTAAGCTCCAGCAGTTTTGATGGTCCCTGTAAACACTTGGTTAAACCCAAGGAACTTCTCTCCTATATGGCTAGGGAAATGGTTATCAAAGCAATATCAGCATGACCTGGGAACTTATTATAAAAGTAAATTCTCACGTCTCACCCCACAGCTACCTTAACAGAATTTCTAGGAGTGGGGCACAGCAATCAGTATTTTACCAAGTCACCCTGGTAATTTTGATGTAGTATTGAATGCAAAAACCATTGCCCTAGAGCAGTGATTCCCCATCCTTTTAGGCACCAGAGACTGGTTTAGCAGAAGACAATTCTTCCATTGGCCAGGGGTGGGTGGGGTTGTTGGGGGAGGCGCGTCGGGGGCGATGGTTTCAGGATAAAACTGTTCCACCTCAGATCTTCAGGCATTAGTTAGATTCTCATAAGGAGTGCACAATCTAGATCCTTCACGTGCATAGTTCACAATAGGGTTTGCAATGCTAGAAGAATCCAATACCACTGCTGACTTGATAGGAGGTGGAGCTCAGGTGGTAATGCTGGCTGCCCTGCAGCTCATCTCCTGCTATAGGGCCCGGTTCTTAACAGTTCACTGACGTGTACTGGTCTGTGGTCCTGGGGCTGGGGACCCTTGGTCTATAGTGTTAAAAGCCAAAGGGAAGCAGGCAGATCACTTAAGGTCAGGAGTTTGAGACCAGCCTGGCAAACATGGTGAAACCCTGTCACTACTAAAAATATGAAACTCAGCAGGACATGGGGGCACCAGAGTACCTGTAATCCCAGCTACTCAGGAGGCTGAGGCATGGGAATCACTTGAACCTGGGAGGCAGAGGTTTCAGTGAGCTGAGATCATACCATGGCATTTCAGCCTGGGCAACAGAGCAAGACTTACATCAAAAACAAACAAAAAAAAGTCAAAAAGATTAGAGCATTGGGGACTGGCAGTCTTGAGGGCTAAGGTCACCCTATTTGAAAGGTGATAGTATGTATATTGAACTGTATCGGGTCCACAATGTAGCCTTTCCTATAACTAGGCTCCTAGTGCTATTTTATGCTAATCCTAGTCCTAAAACCAAGATTATGCAAAAACAGAGTCACAGTTCTCTTGAGTCAAGGTCCCATTACTCGGTAACTCCTAAGATGAATACAATGTCCACATCTAGGATCTCCCATGTACCCTCATCTTCTGATACTGCCTCCTTCTCATTTGCATTAACCACAGTGATGTGGGCCTTTCTGTCTTCCATGTATATGCATAAAGCCCCATACCAAGCACTGCAAATATACAGCTGCGAAGGTCCTTACTCTCTAGAAACTTAGTCTCGTCTTAACCACATCTGATTCACGTTTATCTATGGGTCTTTATGCAAAGAGTTTCTTCTTTCTGAATAACCCTTCCCTGCTTTCATTCTTCATTTTGTGACTGATTCCACAGCCCTGGGTGGCCATCACACCCCATGCGCACCCTTTCCAGAGCACAGTCTTGTGATGACTTGACTATACAGTTGACTTGCCACCTCAGCTAGGAGCTGGTGGAAGGCAAGGGCTGTGTCTTTCATCTCTTTATCACCAGCATATTGCACAGTTCCTACCTATAGTTGATAGTTGATAACTGTTGATGAATGAATGAATGACAACCAGACACTAAATTTTCAGAAGGGAAAAAATAGTTTATCCTTGAACAAATGTGTTGGGATTCAGAAGAATCGTTTTCCCTTTGACTTTATGCTCACAAATGTGTTGAGATTCTGAATAATTCTGATCTCATTTGTTTTGTCCATGTTATATGATTTCTTATAACCTAGCTAAAGCAGTGGTTTTCAAAGCACAGTTAAGGCCAGCAGCATCGGCATCACCTGGTAACTTGCTAGAAATGCAAATTCTGGACCTGCACCAAACCTACTGGACCAACAACTCTGAAAGCTAGCCTAGCAATCTGTGGTATAGCAACCCCTCCAGTTGATTCTGATGTGAGTACCAGTGGCCTTGGGTTGCTTCAAAGACTTTGGTATAATTATAATTCTGACCAGTCAGAATCTAGGTCTTCACACACTGACACTGATTCAATAGGTTTGGGATGAAGGATAAAAGTCTACAGCTTTTATCAAGCTGTCCAGAGGATCCTGAAAGGTGTTTTATGGATTCAGAAGAGTCCCAACACATTTGTGAGCATAAAGTTGAAGGGAAAAAAATTTTAATGAAATTTGCCTGGGGTTGTGTTATTTCTTACACTCCTGACTTCATTTATAATCAAGGCCCTAAGCTTCTTGTTTCTACTTAACCTTACCAAACTCATACAAATTCAATTGGAAATATTTACAATTTTCAGGGTTACTTGGAATGGTATATTTGATTCTCCAAGGTGGTTAATGAGCCACCTTGGCTTATAACAACCACCTTGGCTGATAACTAAACTGACAGGTGTGCAATGTATTATAATACCAACCAAACCCTTGCTTCTCTGATTTACTGACCTGTCACGTTTATGGACCA
Organism: Cebus imitator; assembly: GCF_001604975.1. NCBI lineage: Eukaryota > Metazoa > Chordata > Mammalia > Primates > Cebidae > Cebus > Cebus imitator. The sequence continues at coordinate 2,083,369 of NW_016107523.1, read as the reverse complement.
AACCAAATTTCTGAAATTCCGACTGCTCAAATCCCAACTGCAATCTGACTGTGGCATTATTAATATCAGAATTTGAAGTAAATAATTCAAATGCATCTACTGAACTAGGTAGAGGACAAGCCTGGAAGTACAAATGTTCGTTAGACGTTAATGATTTTGCACAGAATTCTGTGTGGCTTGGGCAGTCACTTCTCATTGTCAAGTACAGACACAAAACGTTTATTCCATATCAAACTGCAATACTATCCATGGTAGATATGTGCAATGCATTTGAAAATAATAACTTGAGATCTAAAGACAAAAAATGAATAAGCCACGGAAGTATGGCAGTCACAAAGAGGCATTTTATCTGCTAGTTCTTAATCAGGGCAGACCTGAATATTCACATTTATAGCACAAAAACTGAAAGGGAGGGCTGGAATTTAAAAGCCCCTTCATCTTGGTCAGGCTCTGTGGGGAGTTCTCCCTGCAGCTGGTGGGCTCCTTCCTGCTTCTGATGTTTCCACCTGCAGGTGGTGACACTGGCCCCCGACCTCCTGAAATAAGCCTCTTGCTCTTCTCCCACGTTATTCCTGCTGCCTGTGGACTGCTGACAGCAAATTAGGGGATGACAAGAGGTCCTTGGTAAAGACTTCATTAAGCAGCTAAATAATGTTTGCTCCAAGAGCTTTCTTTTTCAAATATGGTTTTCAAAATATATGCCCATATGTATATATATAGTGTATGTGTGTATATATATGTGGTTTTATTCAAAATGCAGAAGTGTATCTGTGGAGAGAGGGAGGGCATTGGAAGGAGTCAAAAAGAAAAATGTGTGTGTGTGTGTGTGTGTGTGTGCGCGCTCGCGTGTGTGTTTTGTACACACACTCACTATATGACAGAAATAAAAGGAAACAGGATACACAAATGTGTTGAAACCTTGACAGAGCACAGACAACAGTGGCATATTTGAGTTGAAAAATAAACAAGGATTTGCATTTTAGAAATTTTATATTTATTTTTGTCCAACTACTACAAAGTACGGAGTAAATGTGGATATGAGGGGATAAAAGAAAATAAGTTGTTTTAATGGTGAACTAGGGACAAAGCCCTAGTGTTTTGCATTTGCTCTGTGACCTAGATCTTGAGCCCCTTTCCTTGGCAAGTCAGGGTGATTTTAACTAGCCCCTAACTAGGTTTCTGGCCTTTGGTTCTATTTTCTTCAAATCTATAGGCCAAGCTGCAGAAGAGTGCTTTCTAAAATTCAGGCCTATTTAAGCCATAAGCCAGTATAAAAGCCTTATATGGTTTCTTATAGACTAGTTTAAGCAGTTCTTTTCAAAGCATGATCAAGGTCAGCACCATCAGCATCACCTGATAAGTTGCTAGAAATGCAAAATCTGGACCTGCACCAAACATACTGGACCAGCAACTCTGAAGGCTAGCCTAGCAATCTGTGGTATAACAAACCCCCAGCTGATTCTGATGTGAGTGCCACTGGCCTAGAGTTGCTTTGAAGACTTTGATGTAACTACTAGTCAGAATCTAGGTCTTTACACACTGACACGGATTCAATAGATTTGGGATGAAGGGTAGGAGTCTATAGCTTTTATCAAGCTGCCCACATGATTCTGAAAGGTGTTTGCTGGATTGCATTTAGAGAAATCCTGGCCACAGTCTAAATAGTATCTGAACCACTAAATATATCTATCTGTGCCCCCTGCCCACCCCATCTGTGAAATTCTTTGAGATCATCTTATTGAGTTTCCAGTCATTAGCACATTGCCTACAACATAACGGACACATTCCTCTCTAAATGTTTCTGAATAAATAAACTGCACTTAGGCAGACAAACTGTAATCCCTAATGTGAATTATTTTTCTCTTATCTATACAAATGAGGCAAAACTACCCTGACAGACTTTAATGGTAGTTTTAAAATTGTTGTTATTTAAGGAATACACTACTAATAAGGACTTCTCACATTGAACATCAAAAGATAAATTAAAATAATTTTATCTAACTAAATGTCCTGACAGTAATTTTAGCCAGATTTCACTCCTTAATCTGTTTTCTAAAACACAAAAAGAAAAAAAAGGCATCTACATGAAAATTCTACTTTTGAAAAGCAGTGAAAGAACGCAGTGAAGATGCTTTCACCTTGAGTAAGATTACAGCTTCTGGCCCCCAAATGGGGCATGTGTAGTCTTCCATTGTCTCAGGTGAATATGTGTTCATCTTGTGTACATGCACACCACATGAATAAAGGAAGGGGAATACTGAAACCTAGAAAGGTGAATGGTTTTGTGAGTATATAAATATATATATATATGATCAAAATTTATGCTAAAGAAAACACCTGTCTTGTTACAGGATGGACCTTAGTCCCATGGTTCTTTAACTTCAACATGCATTAGAATTGCCTACAGGGCTTGTTCACAGATTGCTGGGCTCCACTCTCCAAGAATTTCTGTTTCAGTAGATCTAAGAATTTGCATTTCTAACAATTCCCATGTGATGTTGATCAGAGACCCACACTTTGAGAACAAATGCTCTGCTCCATGTGGGGAAATGAGTGTGTCAGGAAAAACGTGCTCTGTTTCTGAAGAAAAAGAAACGTGAAAGGTTAGACAAGGAATATACAGGTAACTGAAATCCTCCAAGTAAAATAAATTCCACCTCTTAAATATATCAATAATCCTTTGTTTCACAGGCCAGCCTAAATTTACCATTTTATGTGATACAGATGTCCGTGTGAATCTACTTTCTTATGATATAGTGAGCTCCTTTAAAAATTGTGGTATGGTTTATTTATCTTTATGCTTGTCAAAGAGGATAAGTAGCAAATGTTCAATAAATATTTGTGGCATTAAAAGAATTATAAAGGAAATAGATTGTACACTTTATTCTCGATTGGCATAATAGATAATAAATTTTATGATATAATCCTAAGGTAAGGTACACTATTGATTTCAATGTTTGAATTTTTAAATTTTATTTTCTATCCAAAACAATTCACATGTGTAATGAATAGAACATCTGTCTTTTGTGAGATGATACTGAAAAAATACCTAGAGACACTTAAATAAAAAGTATAATGCTATATAGATACCCCATATAGAATCTATTCAATTTAACAAAACTTTTTATTGAGCTTCTACTACATGCCAGTTAGTATACCGAGTGCTGGAAATATCTAATATAATAATGCTAACACCTTCAATTTATTGATTAGTTAGCATGTGACAGGCAATCCGCAAGGTGCTTACAGCAAATTATGCTTATTTACTCATTATGAAGTTGGCATTATTATCATCTCCAATTCAAGGAAGAGGAAATCAAATTTTTAAAACATTGATTTACTCCAAATCACATAGCTAAGAAATAACAGAACCATGATTTGGACCAACGTTGCCCGAAGGTAGAGTTTGCTTTCAACAGCTCTGCTGTATTGACTCACTCCAAAGACAGGGTTAAGCCTTATGAGAGTCACACACAAAAGAGGCCCAATTACTTTCTACTGTTTACTCCTGAGTGAAACTAGGGTTAAGTTTACCTAGGTCCAAAGTTCTAATAGACCCCAAAGGGGAGCTCTTTTTTGGACACGTCAGGAACATGTTAAGGTACAAATTTTCATTCTTCAATAAATTTATCTTGAATGTTTGTTGTGTGCAAATACTGTGGTTCTACAGATTCAGTAAGGTGTAGGGAAAGAATGCCCAATATCTACTGGGTGACACAGATAATAATCAAATCCTCACACAATTCGCATGTAATTACAAACGGAATTAAGGATGATCAGAGGAAAATAAAGGGCATTAGGAGAGCATGTAGCAAGAGGACTTACTTCAATTTTTTGAGGGGGTGACCAGGGAAACCTTCCTGAGCAAGTGAAAACCTATTGAGATCTGTAAGATGCGCAGGAAAATGTGAGTGCATGGAGTGGGTAGAGATAATGAGCAGATTCCCTGACAAGCAGTAGCTTTATAGTGATATTATAGTGTGGATATAGAACAGGTTTTGAAACAGTTTAAGGGGATTAATTCTAGGACAATAGGCATCAAATTGTGGTTAGATCCACACATTTCTGAGCACAGTTCATAATAAAGACCTGGTCTTGAAATAGTATGTGCAAAGCCCAAAGAGATTACAGCACTGTAGTTAGAAAAATCTTGAAAAACGAAGTTGGTGTAGTTTGAGCACAACAGTGCAGAGAATGGGAAGATGAGAAGGACAGTAAAAACGACCGCAAACATAGAAAAATACAGACTATGCCAGGCCTTGCATGCCATTTTAAGGCTAAAATTAATGTGAATCTTTTGAAGAACAGCACCCAGGCTAAATTTATATTTATTAAACACCACACTGGCTGAAGACAGAATAGTCTGGTGGGTAAGGGACTATTGTGTTAATCCCAATGAGAGATGATGGCAGCTTACACCAGGATAATAATGGGCATAAAGAAAAACTGTAGAGATATTAAGAAGGTTACATCAGTAGGACCAGGTGATGGATTTGACATGGCAGTTGAAGGCCAGTAAGGAGTCAGGAAAAGATCCTGACTTTTGGCTTGCTTAACTGGATGGTGTCATTCACTGGGATGGAGTAACCTGGATGTGCATCAGGTTTGAAGGACAAGATCAAACATTCAATTTGGCTCTTGTTGAGTTTGAGTTGCCTCTGATGCTTTTAAGTGGAGATGTCAATTAGACAGATGGATATGTATATAAGAATAGCATTCAGGTGAGAGTTCAGGGCTGGATATGTAAATATTAGAAGCTTTGCAGAAACATTAGTTAACTCAGGAGCATATATAAGATTATCTAGGGACAGAAGACAAAGTGAAGAAATGAAAGGAGATATTATTCCTTTTTGGAACATTGTGTAGTGAATCAGAATCAAACCCTGTTTAATTTTAAGTTACAAAGCCAATCTAACCACTCATTGTACAGATGAAGAGAACTGAAGTCCTGTGAGCTTTATCCATGTTGCTAGATTGTAAAAGTCAAGCTGAGGCAAGTACTCAAGTCTTCTGAACTGTAGTTTAATTCTCCACCTTTATTGGTATTTCTTAAAATATGGTTCTGGAACCAGCAGCATCAGCATCACATATATACTTCAAAAAAGATAAGTTCATGTCCTTTGCAGGGATATGGATAAAGCTGGAAGCCATCATTCTCAGCAAACTGACCCAAGAACAGAAAACCAAACACCGCATGTTCTCACTCATAAGTGGGAGTTGAACAATGAGAACACATGGACACAGGGAGGGGAACATCACACACCAGGGCCTGTCGGGGGGTGGGGGGCTAGGGGAGGG
>NW_016107523.1:2035416-2078061 GCF_001604975.1 Cebus imitator | reverse complement strand
GCATGTTCTCACTCATAAGTGGGAGTTGAACAATGAGAACACATGGACACAGGGAGGGGAACATCACACACCAGGGCCTGTTGGGGACTGGTGGGCTAGGGGAGGGTTAGCAGGGGGTGGGGGAATTGGGGAGGGATATCATTACGAGAAATACCTAATGAAGATGACGGGGTGTTGGGTGCAGCAAACCACCATGGCACATGTATACCTATGCAACAAACCTGCACGTTCTGCACATGTACTCCAGAACTTAAAGTATAATAAATAATTTTTTTAAAAATGCAAATATTTAGGCGCCATCCCAAATCTACTGAATCAGAAGCTCTATGGCTAGGGCTTAGATGCATGTTCAGGTCAGAGAGCTCCTGCTCTATTTTGTGTAACCCCTGCCTGAGTGTTAGTCAGCAAAGTGATGGATCACACTTACGGGTAGAGAGGTAGCAGGAGGAAAGTGAAGCTGTTCTTGACTCTGTGGCAGAGGAGATTACATAAATTAGCCCCTCTTGAACTCAACAGAAGCTGTAGAGTGCATTGGTACATGTGTTTTATAAACTATAATTATGCATGCCGTTTCTGTGCTCTGCGAAAGAGACAGATAGTGGCGCCAGGGGAAACGACATTAGCAATCCAAGTTGATTAGGCAAAATGGTCTGACACAGTGAGGCAAAAGTTGATCTGGTAAAGCTTGACAGAGATGGCACCTTCAATCATCAATATCCACTTAATAGATATAAACAGCTATTTTCACGACAGAAAAACACCCACACTCACATCTTTAGAACAATTTTAGCAATTCTGTATGCTTGACAGATAAACCTCTGGTTGCAAATTATCCTCCAGCCACGAGATTTAAAACCAAGAGTTTCTAGTGTTTTGTTCTTCTGAAATATGTAAACTTAACCAGGTGTTTATACCCTGGGTCTCAGAATCTAATTGAATAGTTCACTTGATGTGTTTGCACAATTAAGAAACTCTTCTTCCTTAATAGGGGAAGAGAGGCAAATTGAAATGTTTAATTTTCAAAAACAAAGACAGTTCTCTGCTCTACAAGTCTATCAGCTAGAGATTTCTATTAANGGAGCACAAGGATAAGTTGTGGTTTTAATGATCCTTTGGGAACATTAAGAGATCTTGAGGTAAATGTTAAACCAAATAGTTTAGTTTGCATACAGGACAATATACATTTTTTATACACTACCATCCTACTTTAAAATGAATTATATTTAAAATTTCTTTTTTTAACTGGGCTATCTAATTAATAAGGACACCACCATTCGTTGGCCAATATACTTGTCTAAGCTTAATTTCTTTTGGTGTATAGGATTCATATATTCAATTGTGCTAATGAAAAAAAATATCAGCAGCTTCTGATCTTCCTTTGTGACAGTGAGAAATACAGAACTTTCAGCACATAACAACTCTGTCCCAACCCTTGCACTAATACTTGACTAAACTATAGTATGGCTTCTAGCAGCATAAGGCCATGTCTCTAGGATGTCCCTAGTCTTCCTTTAAGTGCCTGCTTGGGAAAGCTCAGTGCTGCCAGGAAAATTTAATATTTGTTCTAGCCAGCACACTTCTGATGATAGCACCCCTTTTTTTTTGAGACAAAGTCTCACTCTGTCGCCCAGGCTGGAGTGCAGGGGCACAATCTTGGCTCACTGCAACCTCTGCCTCCCACGTTCAGGCAATTCTCCTGCTCAGCCTCCTGAGTAGCTGGGATTACAGGCATGTACCACCACGCCCAGCTAATTTTTATATTTTTAGTAGAGATGGGGTTTCACCATGTTAGTCAGGCTGGTCTTGAACTCCTGACCTCATGATCTGCCCGCCTCGGCCTCCCAAAGTGCTGGGATTACAGGTGTGAACCACTGCACCTGGCCAATGATAGGACTCTTACCTCCCTTTCTTGGAGCTTTTACTCAAAAGGGCTTACAATTGTAAACCTGCATCTCTTGGAACTCAGAAGTGTCTCTTTCAAGGACCTAAAAGTCATTATTTTGAAATGTCGTCACCCAGAAGGATAAGTCCTCTGTCTCCTAGTCTCTGTGGGAAGATAGAATCCTAACTTCAATAACTTCAAGCTAACACAGCTGGCCTAACCACATTTATACCGAGCAGCCCTTTGTACTTTTTTACTTCTCTAACTCAACTGAACCCCTACTCCTCCCTCATTCTTCCCTTAAAACAACCAAGTTGCCTCTGAACAAATTAGAATGAATCTCAGCTCTCCCCTACTTTCAGTAGATATTGAACAAAATCTGTTATCACCACTTGAATATCCAGCTGTGTTTATCTCTGACAACATATATGCTCTCAAAAGCATTCTGATAAACATCTTTTCCTTAATGATCAAGCATAATAAAATACATCAGCTTTGTTAAATCACCTAAATACTCAAACAACTCTACCGTTAGTATTTGAAGTAGCTTTGAAAGTATTTGTAATTTTTCTTTCACTTTAATATGCTGCAATAAGGGACAAGGCATTTATTTGAAACTTCAATTATATGCTATCATAGTAAGAAGATGATTGGACCATAAGTGAAAGGACATGTATTTGCAATTGCAATGCTGAAGAGTGCCAGTTATGTCCATTATCCATCCCTTCAGTGCAAACAAAGATCATTCATTTTCTTTTAGAGGTAATCATTACTGTCCAATGCAAAACACAGAAAATAGGCAATTTGGAAGCATAGTAACTAGTTAGCAATATTCTTTTAACTTTTTATATGGGTATACTTTTCTATATGCATAATTTCACCATAAGACAAGTAAAATTATATGACTAAAAAGAAAACTAGCTTCTGAAATCGTGAGAATACTTTGTATACAATGGTCAACATTAATCTAGTCAACAAAGAAATGTTCAATAAAACACGTTTGTTTACAAAATCAGTAAAAGACTTCCTTAGAAATATTTTACATAACAAATGCCTAGGATGGGCTGAAGAGAAAAACACAGTAAAATGGCATTTAAAAATTTATATTTTCCTTTATATGCCTCTAATTTAAAATAAATATCTGATATTCTTAATGGATTTAGTTTGCAGTACAAAATCATGAATTAAATCCTAATGAGTTGAACTATGATTTTAAAAAATTATATCCCAAATAGCAAGCCAATCAATTGACATTTACATTCTTCTGATAAATGCAAAGTACCAATTCCCTAAACATAGCATTTTATGGTTACTTTTTCAAAATAATTACATCATTCATAACTATTGAGTTGCCTGTAAAACCTAAATTGCTTCAGCATTAGTTCTGGAGAAATTTTCATGATGCCTTTAAACTGAGTGTCAAATTCAACATTCAGGCTTTAAAGCCTATGGGTGGTATTTATCACGATTCAACGCTCACATTTATCTTGTAAAGAAAATATGTTTAAGAAAAAAAAAACACAATAGGAACTCAGGGTTTAAAATATTTCGACTTATAACCTGTGTAGTTCCTCTTTATGTAAAGTCTATGACCTGATGACTGGAAAGACACTAGACATGGAGAAGATTTTTAAATGCCCAGTCTTTAAAACAAAGTATCAAACACAGAGTCTGAAATGAAGACTACAACAGAAACTCAATGAGTTATCTAGCTTATCACTCTAACGACTAATCATATCTAAGGTCCCACCTCCAATCTCAGCACCTTAGCCAAAAATTAAATATCAAGGACAGTTATAGTTTGCTAGAGATATCTAGGAGAGAGCTTCCTTTTCCTCATCTTTCCCATACTAAAAATTTATATGTCGCCTTTCACACTAATATATCAGCTAAAATTCTGTTACATCGTGAACCATTTTTGCAGCAAAGCTTTTTTCACTGCAAATGAAAGTATATATACTGACAATTCTCAAATTTTTTCAGCGTTGCTTCTTCAGATTACTAGAATGAGGCAGTGTCATGCATTAATTCAACAAAACTTACAAAGTTACCTAATAAAAGATACTTTATGATGAGATAACAACACCAAAAAGCAGTTACCAACACTTGATGCCTCTTTAGATGTGAACCTATTAGAAGGCAATTTGACAGTCAGAAGACTATGAATAACGTTTTTCAAAAGTTTCATGCCTACAAAATTAAAATACTACCATGTAATATCAGCTTGTCTCTCTGCTTAAAGAAGATCAAAATGACTGAATTAAGATTAAATTCAAATAAGTCAATGACAAATGTGAAATGAAAGCATTACTATCACCAATAATCATTGCATCTTAAAATCAAATGAAAAACTGCTATAAGGGACTTCTTAATCAGTCCCTATATATAGAAATTGGTAGTTCCCACAGAAAAAAAATTTATTTTTATATATATTATATGTATATAATATATATATATATATATTATATATAACACACACACACATACACACACACACACACACACACACACACATACATATATATATATATATATATATATATGTATATATATATAGAGAGAGAGAGACAGAGAGAGAGAGGGAGAAAAAATTGGTAGACCCTAAGGAAAACATTATGTCCAAGTTTTTATCCTTGGCTTTGATTTTGAAGCCAATGAGTTTGGGTCATTTTTAAATGGCAGACACCAGCAAGTGCCTGCAGTGACAAATAGTTATTAGCTGTAACACAATACTTTTTATTTCCAAGGTTGGCCATATGGACAAAAGGAGCATCTTTTCTTCTACCCTTCCTTTCTCGTTTTTCAAAGACTTTTTTTTTTTTTTTTGGTCCCAGAAGCCTTTTAGTCTTTTTAAGCTGGCTTTTATTCCCCCTTACACTTTAGCTTTGCTCTTTTCTTTGAGGTCTCATTGACATATAGGTCAGAGACATCTTTACCAATGTAATGTTAGTGGAGAGTTATAACAAGGGGATGAGGACACTGAAGGCTGACACAGATGCCTGAACAATTTGCCTTATCACTCCACACTGGTCCAAGTGGTGCAGGAATAAGAGCAGACGGTTTTCCTACATATACTTTTGGATTTACAGGTGAAATGTAGGTTTTCAGAAAGTTTGAGTATTACATACAATTATTATCATCATCCATACCATTATCAATGCCAGAATTATCATCAACGGATAAAATTTGTTTTTATCATTTTATATTTACACTGAGTTATATGTGTGTGTGTGTGTGTGTGTGTGTGTGTGTGTGTGTGTGTATAATCTTTTTTTTTTCTGTATAAATTCACATAATGCAAGCTCTATCCAAGAGCAAATATAATCTAACTATACATCATATCACATAACTCCCCTGGTTAATAACTCCAGTGGTTTATCATTTAGTTTATAAACAAAAAATCCCAACTCTTTACCACATACTGGAATACTGCACATCATCTGATGCATGTCAGGTCTTTCCCCTCATCTCCTGGTACTTGCCTCTCCATCATCATAATCCACTCACACTTTTCCTCAAGTAGGCTAAGTTGACTGGAATCACACTTTTTGCTTCCTTTGTCTGGGACACATTCTTTACATATCTGCCTCTTTGTCAATATTCAGTTTCCTTTTCAAAAGTCATTTCCTCAAACAAAAGTCCTTTCTCTGACTTCTCTGTCTCGTGTCATATCGGAACTCACATTCCAGCTACACTCTACCTCACTGCTTGCTTTCATTTTCTGTATAAGACATATTGATATTTTAAAATTGTTATTTTTTTATGCCGGGTCTGGTGGCTCATGCATGTAATCCCAGCATTTTGGGAGGCCATGGCAGGCAGATCACCTGTCAGGAGTTCAAGGCCCGCCTGGCTAACATGGTGAAACCATGTCTCTACTAAAAATACAAAAATTAGCCAGGCATGGTGGCACATGCCTGTAATCCCAGCTACTCGGTAGTGTGAGGCAGGAGAATCATTCGAACCCAGGAGGCAGAGGTTGCAGTGAGCCAAGATCATGCCACTAAAGTCCAGCCTGGGTGGCAGAGAGAGATTCAGTCTCAGAAAAATAAAATTTTAAAATAAAATAAAAATTGTTATTGTTTTATATATATTTCATTAGATTATAAGACCCTTGAGAGTAAGAACTTTTCTTTCTGATCCATTCCTGTAATTCAGCACCTAGAACAACATGTGGCATGTAGAAGATAATTAATGGTTGATAGGTGATTAAACAAATAGCTCTTTGAAACAGGTACTAATTTTCTTTTTATCTTTATTTTAAGGATAAAAAAATCCTGAAGCTTAGGATGGGTAAATGACAGGCTCTAGATTATATTGCATCCAGCAGAGCCAGTCACTGAAATTAAGACTACATGACTGCCTAGCCAGATAAAACAAGTTTGGACAGATTGTGATGGAGCTAGGGGTTGTCAAGATCATGTATAGACATCCTAATGTTATTGTCACATTGGAAAATATAGATATTATCATGTATTATGAGAATGGTTTCTTAGTCAGGGATGGTCATTACTGATGAAGGAAAAACCCTTTAAAACTAAGATAATTTCAAGAAAATTGATCATTTAATCCTTGGCTCTTCTGCTGCTGTTTTAGTCCACATTCTCTTCTAGGTATTATGTATTCAGTAGAAAATATTTAGTGCTTGCAACAAAGTAAGCCAATGGCCACATTGTGAAGTATCGTGGTCTACACTGGATGTCAGAAGACCTCAGTGCCAGACCCTGCTGTTTCACCCGGCACTTGGGGGGTGCAGTTATCTGAGTGTGTCAATTCGATAATTTTAAAATAGAAAAAGCATATCTGCCATATCAACATCAAGGAATTGGGAGATCAATGGAGATCATGGCTATAAAAGCACATTTTAAATGCCAGGGGAATACAGAAATGAAAGGTCCTATCATTGTCATTTAGAAATGGAGGCTTTTTAATCTATAGGTGTTCAATAACTATATTGAATGAGTAAACTGGTGAATGATAAATATTATGAAAAAAAACCCAAAAATATAATATTAATGGGTATAATGCTTACCTATAAGGTCAATTTGTTTTGGTCTAAGTTTAGATTAGGCAACATGCTGCATAAATGGGTGGGTCAGTAATGGAAATGTCACTCTAAAAAATGTGCAAGGAAGCAACTTTCCATCATGGTCAAATTACTTCAGATGCCTTGAATTCATGAATAAAACACTCCATCAAATTTTATGCATCTCAAGCGCTTCTCACACATTTAAATTCACAACATCCTAGTGAGGTAGGGAAGGAAGAATATTTCATTTTTCTTATTTGGTGAAATGAGGATAATGAGGCACAAGGAGGTTAATGATAGATTCGAAGTTAATGCAATCAGCCAGCAGCAAAACCATAGTTAGAATTTAGGTTCCCTGAATTCCACTAAGGATTTTTTTCAAGATGCTATGTTAACTACATTTCATTGTTGGAGGAATTTAATTCAGTCATGTAGATACAAATGCTCACAACATTTTTTTTTAATCCTTCTAAGGAATCTTGCTGCTAATTCAACCACTGAGAGAGAGAATATGTGGACCTAACTTCTGTTCCTTTCCCTCTGAATTCTATACTTTTTCACATTATACCATTGAATTATTCAGATGCATTGAATACCCTTTAGAGTTATTAACATGATATATCTAAAAAAAATACTGCTTTCTCCTTTTGGTTGTATAGCTAGAAAGTCAGGATATAGTAAATGGATACCCAAGACGTAGGTTTTGAAAACAGAAGGTCCATTTTTCAGGACACCACGCACTTTTGTTTTTCTTCCCACCTCATTGATCACTCCTTTTCATTATCCTGTACTGGTCTCTCTTTCTTCAATCCACCTCTTAATGTTGGACTCCACAGTCATCTTCTCATTTCTATCTATATTCTTCCTTAGTGATACAATCTGATATCACAGCTTTACATGTTATCGTATGCCAACAACTCCGAAATTTAAATGTCCAACTTGGACCTTTTTTGCTGAACTCTAAACTTACACATTCAATTGCCTATTCAATATACCTGGTGAGATGTCTAATAGATATCCAAAGTCAATGCCTCACTAATTGCCCCATTCTATCTATAGTCTTTACTGTTTCAGTTGAGGGCAATTTTATCCTTTCCAGTTAATTAGAGCAAAAACCTTAGAGCCATTCATGACTCTATTTTTCTCCCATACCCTTTATCCAATTCATCCAGAAATCCTTTTTGGCTCCACTTTCAAACACATTCAGAATATGACTATTTCTTATTACCCTAGTCTGAGTCAGCATCATCTTTACATGTATTACAGTAATAGCCTTCTAAATTGTCTCCTTGTTTTGAGTACTCCTTACCTCCAGCATCCAGACTGATTCTTTTAAAACAAATGTCAGATCCATTAGCTGTTCTCACACCCAGAAAGAAAAAGAATGTCCTTACAATGATTTCAGAGGTCTAGCCTCCCCTCACTAATGTCCTCTCCTGAACCTCTCTTACTTACTTCACTCTAGCCACACTACAGATAACCTGCCCAAAACAGGAGATAAACCAATGTCTCAGGAATTCTGCATTGACTGTTTATTAAACCCAAAATGGGTTTATTGCTGATATTTACATGGCTCGACCCCATGCCTCATTCAGATCTTTGCTCAAATGTCACCTTCTCAATGAATACCTTGATATCCTATTTAAAATTGGAATGCACTCCAGCATGAACCATCCCTTTATCTTCCTCTTCTTTTTCACAGCACTCATCAATTGTTAACATCCCATACAATTTATGTATTTATTGTATCTGTCTTTTACTGTTTGAGACCCCCAAGAATCCAGAGGGCATACATTGTTTCTGCTTTGTTCACTGACACATTCAAAACATCTACAGTAGCGCCTGATACAAGGTGGTGGCTCAATAAGTTTTTTCAAATTAACCTGATGATAAATCAAGAACTTTCAACTGCCCAGTCACAGAACTAGCTTCAGGGCATTAAAAGAAATGAGCAAAGAGATCATGGAAGTGGGTACATGTAGACTGAGAAGAAATTAAAAGAAGAGAAATACATGAGAAGACAATGAGGAATAGGGATAAATACGTCAGTTTCTTTTTTCTACTACAGGCAAGGCACAGAGGCAAGGATGTAAACAAAGGAAACATCCATAAAGATACTAATATATGTTTTCACTATTTTAAAGAGGATAAAATAAATTATGTGTTTAACTGTGACATGGTTTTAAAGAGCGGCTGAATGATCAATCTCCTTTTCTTTCTTCTAGGATTATATTATTTCAGAAAGTCACTGGTTATTTCACAGAAACCAGAGGTTGTTATGGTCACTTGTATAAGTCATATGAATAAAGGGAAATTCTTGATAAATGAAGTTTACTTTGGAAGCAAAGTATTCAGAAAATAGGGAATTTTGAGAAAAGGGTACATGTGAGATGAAAAAGTATCCTCAGAAATGAAAGGATTTGCCAACAACTGATATAAATTTCATGGTTGCAAACAGAGATCTAAGCCTACTGCAATTAGAGTTGACTTTATTGGTTTATCTATGAAATATATTATTGTAGGAGGGGTCTATTTTTATGGTCACATCTAGTCTAGACTTCGCAATAGAATTACAATGGAAATACACTCCACCAAGATGCCAAAACCACATATGTGTTCATTCCTGAAAGATACTGCCCAGACGGTCTAAATCTGAAAATTAACAAGGATTCTGTAATTACTAATTTTTCATCTATATTTCCCAAAAAAATGTATCCTAGATTATTTGAGCTATAGATGTGTTTTTACGTACAGCTTTTCTAATTAATAGTCCACTAGCTCTATCAGCTATAGCAGTAATAAAATAAAAATAAAAATAAAAACTTTTATGGGAAGTCTCTGGGACTTAAAGTGATTTACATGCAAATATATGGAAATTATTTCCTTCTTAAAACAGTAATAAAAGGCATGTTTGAAAAATTCATGCTATGGAATAATAAATGACTTTCACATAATCATTCTAGTAAGTTGTTTATTTTTATTTACATGCATGTTTTATTAGCTATTTCATGGTGGTTCACAGGGCTGAGTATGGTTGATTACGCCTGTAATCTCAGCACTTTGAGAGGCCGTGGTGGGTGGATTGCTTGAGCCCAGGAGTTTGAGATCAGCCTGGCAACATGGTGAAACACCGTCTCTACCAAAAATACGAAAAGATTAGCTGGGCCTGTCAGCGTGTGCCAGTAGCCTCAGCTACCCAGGAGGCTGAGGAGGGAGGATCACCTGAGCCTGGATGGTTGAGGCAGTGAGTCATAATTGAACAATGCACTCAAGCCTGGGCAGCAGAGCAACACCTTGCCTCAAAAAAAATGTAATTCACAAAAAATACAAATTTAAGTTGTTGAATATTTTAAGTTAGCTCAAATACTTTAGTTTTCTACTAAAATATATACCTCATTTAATGCTAATTGTGTCTAATTTGCAGCTATCATTACTATATACATAAACTGCACTAATCAAAATAAATAGAAAACAAATATTAATAATAAAATTTAGTCATTAACCCTTCTAGGTGACATATAATTAGGATATTATTTGGAATTGGCATTATAAAACCATTTAGAATTCATTGTATTACAAAAATCTGATTCCATAAATTACTGGGAATTTTTTATTTTAATGAACCATGTATTAGACTTATTGAAAACTGTGGATTTTAAGTAATGTTTTATTAAAATGTTCTGCTATTTAATTTGTCATAGTTAAAAATAGTTAAAATCATAGTTTTAATTTTAGTAATATTTGTCATTGTGTTCTAACTAAGCTAACCCTTAAACATCAAATGCCTGCTTTTGGAATGTCTTTTCAACTTCTCATTCACTCAAGCTTGATCCATTGACATTCTAGGCACTGTCAGTCTGTCCCATCTGGTATATGCTAGCTAAGCCTTTCTATATCATGCCCACTGAGCAAGGAAAAACTGACTCCATTTATACTAGAATAATATCATTGTTGTCACTACATTTTACCTAGGTAATCGGTCACACTCTACCCACTTCTTAGGTTACTTTCATTAAGGCATATGTTCCTTTATGGAAATCATTCCATTCCTAGCAGCTGAGGTCAATCTACAAATAGCCTGGTGGTAAATTAACACAGATTACAAGGGCAAGTGAAAAACAAACAAAGATAAATAAAAAAGAAAAAAAAAAAACCAAACACCCAAATGTTAGAGATTGTGACTTGAATGCAGAACAGCCTAATACCTGGTTCTGCCTTTTCCTTCAAAATAGGTTCAGTATTTTGTGTAATTCAAACTGATTTTGATAATTAATCATCTCATGGTATACAAATTCTAATCCACTGATGGACGAAATAAAACTTTCCATGTTTCTTCCACTGCCACTTTAGAAAATAACACTTTATTATATACAGCATGCATTATTAGCACAGAAAATATAAAAACCTCTTTAAATGTGGGTTTATTCTAGATTTTTAAATATATTATACTTATTTACAATGCTGAATTAAACTACACATGTTAATCTTGAAGAACCAGATACTGGAATTGCTGCTCTCATTAATTCCTCCCACCTGATTTGTGCATGCCATCACCAGCAAACAACATATCTGATGCTTCCTTTTAAAAAAAAAGTTGTGCTAGGAGAAAAGCATAAATTACAAGGTCAGAGGAAACCTTCAAGGATCTTAAACCCATTTGAACAGTATGGAACCCTGGGGATGAAAAAAAACTCTAATAGAAGAAAACTACAGAAACCAAAGGGATAAGCCAGTACAACCTCTGCAAAGGTAATCCTAATCCACTCACTAGAGAGAACATTATATAAAGATACTGAGTGACTGATAAGGAGAACCTGGTCATGAATTAAGAGGAAATGGCCTTTGATGAGTAAAAGATATTCCTTCCAGGGTAGAGCTGGTAAAGCCAAAAAGAACTGGATTTAGATGAAAGCATTTTTTTTTTCCAATGTTAATTTGTACTAGGGAGTACATTTGCAGGATTGTTACATGGGTGTACTGACGAAAAGGAAAGTTTTTGATTTCAGGTTCTTGGAGAAACAAGATTGCCTCGGAGCTGTCCATGGTGCTGCATTAGACCAGAACTTCAGTCTGCAGAATTCCTGTTTCTTGAAAATTCTCTAGGCCCTGACTTACAAATCTGTTTGCTGTAAGGTTAGCCTGCCAACCCTGCTATGTCCCTCATCAGTGATTGTTTAACATAATGTATAATTTCAGTTCTAAATATTCATGACTAGTTATAACAGCTCTCTATGATTCCCTGGGTGCTATCACCACATATTCTGATATGGTAGATCTTGGTAGGGCTCAGGTATTTGTATACAAATAAACATCCCCATATAATTCTGATGAGGATCTAAGGTCTTCCCAAGGTTGCCCACCTTAATCCCCAACCAACTTGTCCCCAGTTGGGGAAAACAGCAGAAATTCTGATTTCACCAAGCTGTTTGATTAGGCCTTATGTATGTCATTTGGAATTACATAACTGAAACTTCATTTATGACACTACTACAGCATACCAATTCCTTTCCCTATGTATTTTTTTCTTTTTTCATATCCAATATATCTTACTTCAGACCTCTATAGCACCATATTTGGAGTCATTCAGATATTGATTTGAATCAATAACTACATTGAAACAACTCACTTAACTCTATATTCAAGTATTCAGGTATTTACCTGTAAAATGAAAATAATATCTACAACCTTGCAGAATTATTTTCAGAGTAATATGAGACATGGTTTCTAAGTCGGCTAGCATGGTATCTGATACACAGTTGTTCTACTTGCACGTGAGTTCTCTTCCCTTTCCTCCTCTACATCTCTTTAAACTCCTTGCATAATTTAATACTTTATTTCATCTAATGGACTCTTATTTCTATTATTTGTCTCATCAACTAGGTTTTCAGATTCTTGACTAATAAAAAATAGCCACTGCATACTAATTGTGTGGTGGATGGGTGCCAAGACCTGTACAGAGCACTTTACATATCTTAGCCAAGAGGACTCAACTATTGAGAGGCAGAGTTGGAATTCTGAATCTCAAGCTACAGCTCCTGTTATGCCACAATATGGTCTATTACCATTCCATTTCCTCCAACTCTGCCTAAGCCAAGTGCCTGGTATGTGAATAAACTGCTATCAGAGTCTTTTTACTGTAAGGGAGTAGATGCATTTTCTATGTCCTGCTTTGCTGAATTAATATAATTATCAGTCCATTCAAAAAGCATAGCCAATTGCTCTATCACTTAGTAAATAACTAACTTAGGTCACTGAAAGGAAATTTTTTGGAAACCAGAAGAACTAACACAGCTCTTAAATTGCTGTACCTGCTCTCCTCAGATTATATGTGCTGGAAAATCTGAGACTATTATTCATTCTTATATATTTCACATATTCCGAAACGGAAAATTAACTAGCAAAGGCAGATGTCCCCTGTTGGGGCAATGGTTGAGCTGGATATAGAAGACTCATATCCTGTTTGCTAAACTGGGCTGCTCTTACTATTCTCAACATGTTCACATCATCATAATAACACAAGTGCCCCTTAAGATACCATAAATATTACAATCTCAGCCAACATATTTATAGAGTCAGGAAGAGTTGGATATTCTCATATTCATCAACTGTAATTCATCAGGATTATTATAGTTATGGAGGGAAACCCAAAGTTACGACACTGAAAGACATGATAAGTGAGTTTTAATAACTCAAAACATGCTTGCTATATAACACAAGAATGGCTTTTGACACATTTGTGTTTACTTTATAAAAATCATCCTTTATGTTCCTTTGTGGTGATGAGACAGTTCTGTATCTTGATGGTGGTAGTGATTATGTGAATCTATAGACATGGTTAATGGCATAGAATAATACATAATGACTTACAATAAAAGAGCATATGTAAAAACAGGTGAAATCCAACTAAGGTCTACAGTCTAGTTAATCGCACTGTGCCAATGTCAGTTTATTGTGTTTGATAATATACTATATTTAGTTACTATGTTACCACCGGGGAAAGTTGGGTTATGTATACACAGGAACTCTCTGTATTGTTTTTGCAACTCCTGGTGAGTCTATGGATATTTCACAATAAAAAAACTTGAAACATTTTTAAAACCTTATAGAAATTTTGCCTGCCTTTAAAGAGACAGTAAGGAAAAAATAGAGAAAGAAGAGAGAAAATTTAAATGTCTAGCTAATTCCTATTAGGAAGTTTTCTTTATTTTTAAACAAGAAAAAGAAAACATAGTTGCTATATCAACAGGATTTTAGGAGTCTAATTTCTTCACAAAGCTTAAGAAGGTGTGAATGACTTTTCTCTGTGCAAGTGAATACACTGAAATTACTTATTCCAGCCTTGTTTTGGTCTTGTTTACATTCTGGCTCCATAAACCTGCCAATATTTAGTCACTAATCTTAAGTTATGACAGAATTTAAAACAGATTCAAAGATACAATTTGAATTCACCTTTTGTAAGATATTATAAAGTAATATGATGCCACAACGCACATCTAGAAGACTGTGTCTTCTCTCAAATGAAACTGAGTTCTTCCTAAGATGTTTAACTAAAGTGATTAAATTGGCTGAGTTATAACATATCGATTTTTAAATGGTCTAGCCACATTTCCATTGTTAATGTTTTACAAGATTACACCATAGATATAAGTCAGTGACAAAATATTTTAAAAGTAGCATACAAAAATCATCAACACTGGGATAAAATTTAACTTTCAAAATTAAAAGAATCTTAGAAAATTCAATTATCTAAAGGCATTAAGCAACGACTTTTCAAAGTTTATAAGGATACAGTTTCTTCTGTGAAAGTCTTTTAGATAAGTATTTTTCAAAATTGTATTGGTTATTGTATTAGTCCCTTTTCATGCTCTGATAAAGACATACCTGAGACTGGAAGAAAAAGAGGTTTAATTAGATTTATAGTTCCACATGGCTGGGGAAGCATCAGAATCATGGTGGGAGGTGAAAGGCACTTCTTACATGGAAACAGCAAGAGAAAATGAGGAAGATGCAAAAGCAGAAACCCCTTATAAAACCATAAGATCTTCTGAGACTTATTCACTACCATGTTTCAAATTACCTCCCACCAGGTCCCTCCCACAACACATGAGAATTATGGGAGTACAATTCAAGATGAAATTTGGGTGGAGACACAGCCAAACCATATCAGTCATTGAAGGAAAAATGGAAGCAAGGCATTCTCACCACCAAATTTTGCTCATACAAGGCAGATATAACCTGCAGCTGCAGAACAATTGGGTTTATGTTCTTGACAAGTTTATAGTTTAAAACATTTGATATATTGCTCTGCATGGTACATAGGAGTTTTGGTCACCTCATTGTTAAGCCCATTACTGCCTATGCAATAACATTTAATATTTTTTAATTAATAAAAATAAGGCCTGGTGCGGTGGCTCACGCTTGTAATCCAAGCACTTTGGGAGGTTGAGGCGGGTGGATCACTTGAAGGTCAGCAGTTCAAGACCAGCCTGACCAGCATGGCAATACCCCATCTCTACTAAAATACAAAAAACAAAAATAACCGGGTGTGGTGGCAGGTGCCTGCAATCCCAGCTATTTGGGAGGCTGAGGCAAAGACTCATTTGAATTCGGGAGGCAGAGGTTGCAGCGAGACGAGATTGTGCCACTGCACCACAGCCTGGGTGACAGAGCAAGACTCTGTATATATATAAAAAAAGTTAACTCTCCTCTTCTGAATGGCCTCAGTGTGCTCTCTTTACTCAATGGCAATTAGTATGCACAACCCCAAACCTGCAATTGTTATTTTCCTTTGCTCTTTATGCTTCGTAAAACATCTTATTCCTATTTTTATAGAACTATTTTTGAAATTTTATTTATAAGAAAAAAATCCAGAATTCCATATAGTATAGAGTCCAACACACACACACACGCACACACACACACACACACACACACACACGATCTTGCATGGTTTTTCACATAATACATACTCATGTAAAAAGTCTTAATTTTAATTTAAAAATTAACACTCCAGAAGTTTCACAAGAAATAATGGGCCGTGGGGTCTTTTGTGAAAATGGCAAGATAACAATGTAGGACAAGGGAGATGGAGATAAAAGGCACAATGAATGTGTATCAGATTTTCTTGATGCATTCATTCTTTTTCCTACAAATAGACATGGAGGGCTCACTCTATTCCTTGTGCTGTTACACACAGGGGATATACTGATGCAAAAATTGGCAACATCCCTTCCTTCATGGTGCTTACATCATAATTGGAAACTAAGACAAAAACAAGGCAGAAATTAAGTGCCATGGAAAACAGAAACAGGGAGCTAAGTTATAGAATAATGTTAGAGGATGGTATATATGGAGCAGACAGCCCTCTCTAGGAGTCTCCTTGGAGAGGATTACCTACCCAAAGCCCTGAGGCTGCACAGAAGAGATGGTTGCAGAGGAGTATGTCCACTCCAGAGAGAAACTCTGCAAACTGTATTAAAGATTCCTACATCAAGAGGGATTTGCTGACTTTTCTTTTGTTTGACTATTCTCAGAAGACTACATAGGGAGTAGTCCATCCTCCCCTACCAACCTTCACTGCCCTTCCATCCTCTGAGGAAAAGAGAGGTTTTGACAAAAGGCTTTACAATTTGGTTATTTTACTTGCACTTGCTCAATTCCCTTGGGGATTCTATCTACACTATCTATCTTACAGAAAAATTGGGAATGTTAAGCAAAGTAACAATTAAGAACATGTACTGAATATCACCCCTTCTTCATCAACACAAGGCATTACAATTTTGAAAATCTGATGAATTCCATGATAATATGGAACCATTCCTATCCTTGTTTGCACAAAGAGAAGAAATATCTATACAGTCTTTGAACTTAATTAGATATGGGTCTGAATTTCAGATATTTCACTCCATGCTGTTACCGTGGAAAAATTATCAAACTGTGAACCCCAGTATCCTCATGGATACATTACAGTAAAATCTTTGTGCATGCTTGTTAAAATAGCACACTATACATTTACCAAATGGCAAAGTGTCTGGCATGGAGAATGACAGTCATAAACACCAGCACCAGCACCATCATAATTTAAGAAATTATTGTCCATGGGATCTAGTCAATCACTGAGTGTTCACTCAGCATTCAGGCCTGATATTTTACCTGGCATCCCACAAATCACCCTTCACTCAACACGGTTTTCTTATGTCCTCCAGGTAGAACCCCCTCCATCCTCTCTCTGGATTTGCACACCCTGGTTGGAATATCTATCTATCTATCTATCTATCTATCTGTCTGTCTGTCTATCTACTTTCAGTGCTGGGGTACATGTGCAGAATGTGCAGGTTTGTTACACAGATATGCACGTACCATTGTGGTTTGCTACATCCATCACCCTGTCATCTACATTAGATATTTCTCCTAATGCTATCCCTCCCCTATCCCCCAACCCCACGACAGGTCCCACTGTGTGATGTTCCTCTCCCTGTGTCCATGTGTTCTCATTGTTCAACACCTACTTATGAGTGAGAACATGCGGTATTTGGTTTTCTGTTCTTGTGTCAGTTTGCTGAGAATGATGGTTTCCAGTTTCATCCATGTCCCTGCAAAGGACACAAACTCATCCTTTTTTGTGGCTGCATAGTATTCCATGGTGTATATGTGTCACATTTTCTTTATGCAGTCTACCACTGATGGGCATTTGGGTTGGTTGCAAGTCTTTGCTATTGTGAACAGTGCCACAATAAACATATGTGTGCTTGTGCCTTTATAAAAGAATGATTTATAATCCTTTGGGTATATACCCAGTGATGGGATTGCTAGGTCAAATGGTATTTCTTTTTCTAGATCCTTGAGGAATCGCCACACTGTTTTCCACAATGGTTGAACTAATTTACATTTTCTTTTCTTTAGATTGTGACAACTTTTATAGGTCTACTAGATCATGAAATCAAGGGTTATGATCATGTTTTATCTGCTTTTGTTCTATCCTCAGCACCCAACACAAGGCCCTGTATTTTTGGAGGAGCTCAATATAAATATATTGAATGAGATTAAATTTCATACCTAAAGTTTTTCCCCCTCATGTCAATCTTTTCCTGTATAAAACTATCCTGTACATAGTTACGCAACTTCACAAGAATGTATTACTCTGAATTTTCGTAAGAATTGTTGACTTAACCACTCATTTCAAAAAATCAGCAGCTAACCCTGTAACACATTTCTACAGCACAGTTCACCCTCATGAAGCAGACGATATTGAGCAAGAGGCTAGGCTCACTTATTAGACAAGTAATTGATCCCTCACATTAAATCCATGCAATCTAAATAGTGATTACTAATTGTATGCTGTAGGCTCCCAGGGTCTCTCACTCCAGTTAAAAGTACAAATACGTCTTTAAATGTTCAGTGTCTACTAGATATTGAAGACTGTCGTTCACTAATTGGCCACTGTGTCTAACTCAATCCTTCTATTTCAATGTGATTATGAGGCTCAAGAAAATATATTTCATGCTGGGTACCTAACAAAGTCTTAAGACTTGCCCATTTCCCACAAGGCAAATAATTCTTCTAATCTGCTTTTATTTCTTTATTAAGACAAAGCATTTGAGGTCACAATGTTCTATGGAAATCCAGAAATTCCTAAGGCAAAATCTAGGTGACACAATTATAGAAGATGCTGTAACTGATTTCCCTCAAGCACATTTCTGTTGCCATAGAATCATCTCAAATCTGCCAACTTTCAAACTGAACTCCTCTCCACTCCACTCATATGGATTCTCACATGGGTTTTAATAGAAAAATTTAAACTATTAGAACATGGACTAATTTTCTCTGGATTAATAAATTAGAAGGGTCTGGATTCCCCTTTACTTTTCTTATTAAAATCGTATCAAAACTGAAGACAAACCAATCCTCAGAATGTATATTACAGAGAAGCTGTTACAGAGACACTCTCAACGTCATATTTTTTGGTAACATAACTTAAAATCTGATTTAATAAAAGTTGCTTCTAATTCATTTATATTGTTAGCACTTGGAAGTAATATATGTGGATATAACTTTAAAAAGTTGGGATTTATCTTATTATTACATCCCGTTAAAATACACTTATAAGGAAGACCAAAAGACTACACTGACAAGGATCTTTGAGAAAATTTAAAATGGAAACAATAATAAATAAAATTGTCCTGGCTAAGGAGCATATTTAATCTTCATTATGTCAAATAATATATCCAATTACTTAAGGACATTCTGGTCTTTCTTAAAGTTCATGGGCCGGGCACAGTGGCTCATGCCTGTAATGCCAGAAGTTTGGGAGGCTGAGGTGGGTGGATCACCTGAGGGCAGGAGTTCAAGACCAACCTGGCCAACATGGTGAAACCCTGTCTCTACTAAAAATACAACAAATAGTCTGGTATGGTGGCATATGCCTGTAATCCCAGCTACCCAGGAGGCAGATGGCTGTGAGCCGAGATTGCACCACTGCATTCCAGCCTGGGCAACAAGAGCAAAACACTGTCTCAAAAATAAATAAATAAATATTCACAGTTTGAAATCTATCTTTTAAAAGTATATAATCATAAATGAAAACCAAACAAAACCTTCACTGGCAAAAAAAATATGATGGAAACGTAAAAGTGACAAAGTTTTATGACTGAGTATATGTTAAGACCCATGACACATATGTGTAAGTTATTTTAAAATAGACCATTGTTAGAAATTTGCTGGAAGTAGATTTGTTACTGTGAATAATACAATTTTCATAATTTGCAAGACATCATAGATAAGGCATATACACACATAAACATTGTGAATAGTGGTAACACATTTAGTCACTGGGGCTTTCAATATAATATGCCTGGATGTGCCTCCAACGGATGTTAAATTTAGTGCCTTTGAAGTCACTTGGATAAAAACAGTCCCAAGGAGTTTGAAAGGGAAGGTGTTTTAAGTTCCACGCAGCATGCTCCTTGCAGCAGCAAATGTGTCTGAAAGCTTCTTCCTCTGTTGTACTGTGAGAGAACTATATTAAAATGTGTGGGTATAGTAGAAAGAATAACTTCACCTCAAATACTATATTTCCTTGATTTCTAAGACAACAGTGATTTCCTGTGTGTTAAAAGTTACAGAGAGGAAAATACAGCCATTTCACACTAATTTATTATCTCCATGTGAATGTGCATTTACTTTTAAATTATAATGCTTAAAATAAATTCAAACACGTCAGTAGGAAGAAGCTACCATATTACAGGTTCTTGAAAATCACTAATTGAAATTACCTAATCATATGATTACAATTTAATACTAGTATCAAAGGTATTATTTCCTATTACTTTATTTTACTAATTACTATAAATTATTGGTAGGGTTATAAGAGTAAGATATCAGGATATTTATTAACCATACTAATTTTTTATTGGAAACTATATTAAATTTCACCTGTAAAATGAGAAAAATAAAAATAGTAACCTCATAGATTGTGGTAAGAGTTAAATGAAATAGCTTACATGAAATTGCTTTGTGAGTTTTATAGGGCTGCCATGTTATGATCACATGATATTTTGTATCCCTATTGTTTAGGACCTCTCTTCCATATGTGCATAGATCAGTGTTTTTTGCTTTTTTATTCACAGTGTGGTCTTTTGTTAACGTAAGTCAATGAAAATATTTTTCAGTCTTGTAATTCATAAAACATGGTAGTGTTAAAAAAACCATAGATAAATGACAGATATAGATACATAACTGATAGATGATAAACAGACAGACAGATATATGACAGATAGATAGATAGATAGATAGATAGATAGATAGATAGATAGATAAAGACGAGTGACAGAGACAGGGAAAGGGAAGGGGATGGTGGGAGAGGGAGAAGTAACTGGGTGGATGGATGGGTAGATGGATGAGTGGTTGGATGGAAGGAGACAGGTAGACTGGCTAGCCAGATGGATATATATGGAAAAATAGCATATGATCTTTGACCTATTATTTAACTTCCCTTGCTTCAATTTTATCAGATATAAATAGCATAATAGTATGTATGATATAGGATTGCTATGAGCTTTAAGGTAGTTAATTCTGACACATACTATGAGCTTAGTAAGTTTTAAGTATTTTTCACTGTAGTTGGTATTTGGCTCTTAAACAATTCGTGACATATTTCTGCCTAGTTTTTAATTCATAGATTAGATGTAGCCTAATAACAAATGCAGTCATCCATTGAGCACCTCTAGTTGTCTAAACACAGATGGTTTACACACTGTAAGTCATATAATGTGAGAATAAACCTTTAAGGCACTTACTGCTGTCCCCATTTTGCAGATGAGACAATTAAGACTTAAAGCATCACCCAAGGTCTTAGAGCTGGTAACTTGAAAAGGCAAGAACAATGACTACAAAACCAGAACAAACGGCAGCAGAGTATCTCTTCCAGCTCCAATAATTACTGGCTATATAACTTCTGTGGGTCTCTTCATGATGGTACCTATACCTCATAGGTTTGCTGTGAAGATTAAATGAGTCAATGCACAAAGGTGACAAGCTGAGAGCATGGCACAATATAACCCAACATAAAGAATCTGCTATCATCATTATTAGTATATTCTTCTCTATCATTATTACAATTATCATCCCCATTTATCTAACTCTATAACACATGTTCTTTCCATTCCATTATACTATCTCAATTGGACACACATATCTATCTTATTTTTATGTATTTTAAATGATACAATAAACTTGAAAAAGCTGGAGGCTCACTCACAGTAAAGGTCACTGGGCCAAGTATCTAATGCTACCTTCTTTGTTTATTATGTGTAACTTACTTATCCCTGGTGTAACATAGTTCATTAAAATAATCTTATTTTGCATATGCAAAATCAAGATGTGCTGTTTTCAAGAGATAGTATCTTATTTATACTAATAAAATATTTATAGTTTAAAAATAATCATTTCATCTTTATATAAACTCTATAATGTAAGTCAATAATAATTCCCCTTCTTTATTAACTCACTATGTAAATCTGAAGATACATACAAAAGTAAAGAGCATAATATAATAAACTTCCAGATACCCACTATGCAGATCCAGCAATTACAAACTCAAGGGCCTGTGTTGTTTCATCTATATCCCACCAAGCTCTACCCACCCTTAAACATAGCTTTGTATCATTTTGCAAGTGTCCTAAATAATCCTTCTTTTGATGCTTGCAGTAGCAAGTTAATGAGTTATTTCATGGGGAATAGCTAATAAATCCCAAAGCTGTTGCTTGAGAATAGGTGTCCCAATATTGCTGTGTTTCGTTTTCATTCTATTATAGGTAGCATTTTTATGACATATGTAATTGGCAGTAAAAAATTATATATTTTACTGATCGGCATATGATTTTTGGTGAATGCTTAACATACTTGATTTTTTTGTTTTTATATACATATGTATGTATGCACGTATGTATATATGTATAAGCAAAGATCATCCCATATTCCTATTGAATAGATAAGTTGATATTTGACAAACACATAGACTTTAGAAAAAACATGAAATCATATATAAAATAATTCAGCTGTATAAGGTACATTGTGATGTCAGCATACAAGAAGTTGTGAATAGGAATTTGTGTGTTTGTGTGTGTGCATATATATGTCATATATGTTTGTCAGAATAGAAAAAAGAGCCAGAAAGAGATACACCAAAATGTTTATTCTGGTTTCCAACTAGCACTTAGATTTTCTTGTATGCTTAGGTTTTCATACAAGCATACTGATAACAAAGGTATCCTTGAGTCTTACTATTTGGGTCTGAATTCCCACTTTGCCATTTTCTAACTCTATAGACTCAGAAAAGATTCTTATTTATACCTCTGCTTCCTCATTTCTCATATAGAAGTAATAGTGCCATCTACCTTACTATTTAGAAGAGTCAATCAATCCATGTAACTTATTTAGACATATCATGTTGGATTTACTATGATGATTACATCAAAAGACGTTACATTAGTAATAAAAAAACATTTTTAAAGAATTTGAAAATAAGGAGAATAAGATTTGTTAAGGCCTTTTGAAAATTAATTTTAAATTGTTATTTTGTTAGTTGATAGTATCTTAAAATCATTCATATTACCTCCAATAAACTTCTGAGAAATAAATAAATATAAGATTCTACCTATCCTATTTCAGGGCTGACTTACAGGGTGACTTAATAAAAATGCAGAATAATGTGTTTTTTTTTTCCCTAGAATATCTCCCCTTTGATAAAAAAAAAAAAAGAGGTTATTGTAAAAGCTCTTGTGATAAGTCTCCTTTACACTGGGAGGCCATAGACATTCCTAAATAAATTCCTACAAAATGAAATAGGAATTAATCCTTGTACAAATACTATAGCAAACTAAATATAGTTTCTAGAAGTATATTTTTATATAAAATTTATGTATACCACTGGTGATAACTTGCACTCATTTAAATGCTTCTGAAGCATTCTCTTCAGAAGTTAATAACTTTTCTAAAATAAGTCAAATCATGCAATTTGATGAATATAAATTGCAGCAATTTTACCATTGCTAAAATGGTTTCTGAGCATTACAAGAAGAGTTCACTTGGCTACTGTCTTCACACTGAATACTTTGATGTGGTTACAATAATAAAGTGAAAAAGTGATATGCATTTTTATACCATTTTCTTTTTTAAGAAAAGTTGTGCTTAATTTTTACTAAGAACTACAAAATATGAAATTAGAAAAAGGCTGCTGTGACTGATTACATTTCAAGCAAAATGTCATTCATGTTTCTTAAATTGATCTGCTGAGTCTAGCAGAAATGTCTCCAAGGTTTTCTCGTGATGAGCCAAGGCTAAAGGGATACACAGAGCCAGCAGTTAGAGGCATCTAGTGGGGCACCAGTTAATTAACTTTTTCTTCTAAGCTTCAAGTTTCAATGCTTGTACCAATGCCTCTTGTTCTTTGCATAGGATATTAGACATTGAAAATGAAACAATAATCATAAAACAGCTAATATTTAATGAGCATGAGTAATTGCCAATAGTGACTCTCAACACTTTGCATATATCATTTCATTAGTTCTTAAATTCACTCTATGAGGTAAGTAACATGATTGTGCTGCTTTTATAGATGAAAAAACTGTGGCTCAGAGAAGTCAATAGAATTTCAGGTGTACACATATAAAATATTCATTAACCATACTATCCTAACTATGGTGTAAATATAACATGCCATAAAATAGGCATGTGGCAAGTGTTTATTGACTAAAGATTGAATAATGTGTCATAATGGATCCTGTCAATTAAAGACAGGGAATTTGGACTCAGAAAGATTTGGCTTGGTCTTATATTGGCCATCTACTAAGACAGTTTGGAAATTTTATCAATGAAGTTCCTATTTTACAGAATATCTTAGTTTGGGTTCCCTAAATGGAAGTTCTGAGATGAAGCTTTATGCAAAAATGATATAATTGGACGTATTTTCAGGAAACACTGGTAAGGGAAAGCAAATTGAGATCGGGAAGGGAAAGAGACCAAACACATAGATGGAATAAAAGCCCAGGGTGGCAGTGCCATTCACACCCCTGAATTTCTCAATTGGGAACAAGAGAGCTCACATATTTACGTGTCTACAACCAGCAGCCATTAAGGGCTTCCCACACACAGGGACATAAATTCCAAGATAGACTCATATCTCTCTTTACGCAGACCAAGTAGGCTTGGGCAGCCTTAAGGTCACCCTCCAACAAAGCGATTAGGGAGCTAGTTTTGGGGAGTAAAAGCACACCAGGGAAAGTGTTAAATGGATGTGAAAGGATATAAGTGGATAAATGACAGCATCACCTACAGAGAACTTGTTTCTTCATTCAAGAATAAAAATAACATGGAAAGTTGTGAGGATAAAACAGGGTAATGTGCACAAAGTCCTTAGCCTAGGTACTGGCACACAGCAACATTCATTGGCACACTCTTGTTGTGAGGATGGAATGTAATACTGTGAAGAACTAACATGGCGCTTGGCACATGAAAACTTCAGATAGCTGGCATTGCCAATCATTCTTCCACATTACTGGTGCCACTGGTGGTGGCATGCTTAAATTAGAATAACAGTGCTATATTTAACTCTAAAACCTGTAAAATACTTGAATACCTGTATTAATGGAGGTAAGGGTGCTCATTCAGGATCTGAACATCATAGAAGAGGCAATTTTCTCACCATTGTTATTGCTACCATGGTATTGGGCAAGAATCTCAGGACGCAAAAACAAAGGGCAGCAACTTTTTGCTATCACATATAAGATGCTGAATTTATTGATAACAGTATTAAGGAGAATGGCAGCTGAAAGGAAATTTCTGACATTTCTTTCATGATCCTCCCAGATTTTGACGTTCCTTTCCAAATTATTAGTGAGAACAATTAGTAAGTGTCTTCTGCTACAACAAATGTGAGCACTTGCTTGAAACATCTTTAGATGAGGAAAGTCAACCCCTAGGAAAGCATATAAGCAAAAGGCTAAGATAAGAGAACTATATCATGTCTAAACTACCTTGCTGCTACTCCTACTCTTGGAAGAAAATGTAGGCTGAAATGAAAATTAATGGAGAAGCACATGGCACCTAAATGTTAATATTAGAGGAAGGGATAGGGAGAAAATGATCTATTTCTCTATGTAACTCCATCCTGTTTTATGTGTTCTAGTGAGTATATATTGCTATTATACTTTGTTTTTAAGATAAAATAAAATTTAAAAAAGAAAAAAAGAAGCTATTTTAGAACAGATAAAACTGCTTATGAGAGGCTTACTACCTTTTAAAATGTTATTTTTATTAAACTAAAAAGAAATTTTCAAAAACCCAGCCAAGGTAAGTAAAGAAAATAGTTTTTTTCTCGTGCTCCCAAATTAAGACTATACATGAAATGGCTAGGAAAGTGATAGGATGACTCCTTTTTTACACGGATAAGAGTGGGTTTAGGAAACAATCTAGTTCTCTAGTTATATACTTGTTTAAAAACCAGATGAGGAGATCATCTCCTCACTTGTCTTTTGCCTCTGGAGGTGAAAGATATGGTCAAAGTTCAGTGACAAAGTGACAATAATCAAGGGAGTTTAGTAAGCTGAGGTTGTGTTTCTCTAGGCACTATTATATAGTCAGACCATGAAACAAGACTGCTCCTTCCAGGAAATGCCATGACACAGCCTTATTATTTACATTTCTGTAAGCAAAGGTAGCAGAATTTAGCTACAGGAGTCCCCTCCACTGTCATTATTAGTACAGGTAGTTTCTGAACATTACTCCAAATCCATGGAGACCCTTATTGGCAGATATTACAGAGATACTCACCAACATACCAGTGAACCATGGTTTATTTTATTTTTGTTGTTTATTGGCTATCATGGTTTTATTTATCTTTGTCTATTTTATTAGGGTCTCATTGAGTCTGCACTAACATGAGTACCTCAGTATTCCTTATCTCCAAAAAGAAAATTTCTTGAGGTTAGAAATTTTATGTAATTAATTAAATTTCTCTGCCATTTTAAAAAAAGGTGACTGTTAATTCTACACTTACATAATATATAATAACTGCTTCTTTGTATCTTGGAGATTTTCTCTGACGTATTCAAATAAATAGTTGTTTAAGTAGCCCTGGCCTGTAAGTATATATGCCCTTGTACACATGAATGTACATGTAGACATGCCAAGACACACAATGATAAACACAATGTGATATGCAAATTGTTAATATATTTTAACTTATTCAACAGAATAAAGAAAGCAGGAGAATTTCCTTTATAATTTCAAGTATTCTTTAGGATGTATACCATATATGGGCTACATTACAATGTTTCCTCAAGGTAGCAAATATGTTCAATTTGAAAGTAGACAACTATCAGAAGACGATTTTTTAAAGACAGGGAGGTTGAGTAAATGTATTATGCTCATATACTGCAAATGCTGTAATTATTATTTTTTAAAAGAGTTGGCTTTCACTAACAACAAGTTTTTTTTCCTTATACAAATATACTGATTTCCCATTGGATCACAGTGTTAGATAATTCCTGATGTAC
This sequence comes from Cebus imitator, assembly GCF_001604975.1. Classification (NCBI taxonomy): domain Eukaryota; kingdom Metazoa; phylum Chordata; class Mammalia; order Primates; family Cebidae; genus Cebus; species Cebus imitator. The sequence goes on along the minus strand of NW_016107523.1, from coordinate 2,051,099 downwards.
CTTGAGATAAGAGATGCTCAAGAGCTTCATTAGATTTTCAGAGAGAGTTCCACGATCCTATATTTGTCTCTTCACTTATCTTTTTAAATAGCACTCAAACGTACACACATTTTTATACTCAACTTCAAATAAAAGTATGCCCTGCCCTTTCTTTCGCTGATAATAAAAGTGTGGTTGGTATTGTCTCCAGAGAAATGAATGTGCTCTTAAACATTTGTTTTAAGATCATAATAACTACTGTTATTTTTAAAGTAGAAAAATCTGTAAGTATTGAAATTGTAAAATGAAGGGAAAAGAAAATAGTTTTAAATATTATGGACAAAATCTTCTTAAGAAAAATAATTTCTTACTTCCAATGACTCTGGCATATTCAAACATATAAAAGAATTAAAAAACAACTTTATTATATTTTAGGCCCTTTAAAATTTAAGTAAAACATTAAGACATATTTTATATCTTTGTTTTGAATATGTGAAGGTTCTCCTTTATTCATACAGAATATGAAAAACTCTGGACATACCATTATTTTTAAAATATATTTGTGTATGTGTGTTAAATTGAATCGTTCTAATGAGGAAAGTTACATTCAATGTCAGGTTGTTCTTATCAAATGAGTTTCTAGGTGTATTACAAAGAAGCAACAAATTCCTTGTTGACGTCTCTATTACTTTAGTTATTTCAGTTGAGAACAAGGGAAAATATAAGAAGGATATTATTGAAGTGTATTGCTATACTTTTTATTCACATCACAGTATTTTACATTTGTCTTTTAAGTTTGTACATAGATAATATTTCTGGAATTATTTTCATTAAGGGATATTTAATGATGAAATAAGCACTCTTACAGAAGACCTCTAAGTGTTATTTTTGACCAAATCATATATAGCCTCTATATATGCAAACATTTCACTACTACAGATAATATACAGGGGTACACAGGCTTGAAGTAGTGGAGAGACTGATGGACAATAAGCCATAAATCTTTTTTTAAAAATCACCAAAATCTTAACTATATTCTTGATCATACAAAATAAAAGGGGAGTTCTAAAGAAATAAAGCAAAAAAATTCATAATCCACATTATGGCAATCATCCAGTTTGTAAAAGAAGAGTGTGTATTTTAAAATAAATCCTTAATGATTTGATATTTTGTTTTTGGAACTTTACAAGCAAGACTATCCTAAGGAATTCAGAGCTTTCCTCACAAGACCAAAGCAACAGTGCATGAAATTGAACTCAAAAAGAGCCACCATTCTGTGTGACTTCTTGGCTGACACAATTTAGATATTTATAGCTTTACGAATGGGCCACTGGAGAAGAACTTGAAGCTTTCTCTAGCCAGGAAGGATTAATGAACGTGTGCACCTGGTAATTACACCACTCCATCTTCCTGAAAGCCCTCACGCTGCCTCTATGGCAGAAACTATAATGAAAATGCATTGAAAAATATCAATCTGCAATTCTACAATTTAATCTAAATAATAAAACTTGGTATCTTTTCTCCCCACACATTCCAGATGTGATAAAACACATACAGCATTTAAATTTAAAACAAAGAAGCTGAATGTCAGCCTATTATTGAGCATGCCTCATTTCCAAAGTAAACCTCACAAGAGAAAAAAGAGGTTATTAAATACAGCAAAAAATTACAACATTCAAACGTACAATTGAGAATCGATAACTGTTACCCCTTTATTAAAACACAGCATACACTCTAAGTAATGCATTTACTTCAAGGCAGAGGCGTTTCAATGATTAAATCATAACCCAAGTGTACAAAGGTAAAATTTACAAGTGTAAAGGTATATTCATCTTCCAAGTCCAGTTATTTGTTCTGGTTATTTTTTCTAAACTCTTACTAAAAGTAAAACCTCTCTTAGTAACTTTTAAAATATGTTAAAAAAAAAAAAACAAATCATTCTCTTCTTTACCTAACCACATGTTAATTGCAAAATTACTTGAAATAAAGAGACATACAATGTCATAGTATGCAACTCAAATAACTTGTTACAAAGAAATTTTCATTCTAAAACTTGAACAAATCAAACTTTTTGCAGCAGTATTTTTTTTCTCAGATAAAACACAGTATAGAGGTTCAACCTAGTGTTTCTTAATGAGACACAGTGCAATTTGATAGTCTAAGGAAGGCAGCAATGTATATATAAACTGAGAAGGCTGCTTTCAAAAAAAATCAAGGTGTTCTAAGCAAAGCAGGGTTTTATGATAAAGTTTCATGGTAATCACATTGAATTTTAATGACTGCTTTAGTAAAGCAGAAAGAGAGAAAATTTAATGTAAGCACTGATACTAAAAGTTAATTGCCGTCTTAACACACAGGCACCAAGATCCCCCTAGCAGGAGTCTCTTAAAAAATGCCTTTAAGCGCAGAAGAGGGCACAAGCTTTGAAAAAAAAAATTGCCTGTTACTGTTAAACTCTATTGTTCCCCGATGGAGTATAGAAGAAAGAAATGCTCCAGGAGAGGGAAGTGGATATGAATTGCCCCCTCCAGAGGAGCCAAACAAATTGGCTGTAAGAAGACTTCAAAAGCTGGATGAACAGAGAAGCTCAAAGACCTTACAGATTTGGGCTACTTGCCCTTGCTGCTGTTTTTGTTTTTTGGTTTTTGTTTTTTAATTTCCCCTAGAATGAATATGGTTTAACTTGAGAGAAATAATGGAAGGATGCATTTTTAAATGCTTCAATTCCCAGCTTTTTATTCTGCCTCTAACTAGCTATTACAATACCACTTAATCCGGACCTCAGCATTCCAAGTACCAAAGCATCTCCTCCCACCCACTGCTCACACGCTCCTGCATCAGAATAGAAGACTTACATAGAAGCTGCCAGACCCACAGAAGAGCACTTTCCTCTCAACAGATGTCTTCCAGCTTTTAGGCACACACACACTCAGACACACTTGCCTACCTTAATAAGGTGTGCAAAAAACCTCTTTCAGTCCCCACGGATGCTTTTAGTTCAGAGCAGCCAGCAATGCCTCCGCACAAAGCTTTGCCATTGCTAGTGTGAAGAGAAAGAGCTGCTGGGATGCTGAATGGCACATCAGCCAACTTTGTGTGTAGCAAAGGCTCTAAAGAAATCCTGGGCTGAAACTCTGCTGCATCATGGATTGGACTGAATTTCACTCCACACATAGCCTGCATTACCCGATGGAGATTATTTCTGGAAGCACTTAGAACATGTTTGTCTACATAAAGAGAGACCCTTTCTCTTTTCTTAACTATTTAAATAATATGCTAACAAGAGACCTGATACTTTGAGGAAGATCATTTATTGTGAGCTCCATGAGGGCCTCAATGGCCTCTGTCAAAATTGCAGCCCCAGCGTTTGGAACACAGTTGGCACTTGATAAATATTTGTCTAAATATTGAATGTTCAATTGATTCCAGGTTCAAAATTGAATTTGCTAAATTATTTACACACTGTAATGAAAATAAAAATGACTTAAGTAAACCCACTGATAACAATATTTAGAAAGTTTGTTGCAAACAATATGTATTATTTGCTTATTGCCCTGGCAATTTCTAACATCATAATAGTTCATTATGATAGCCCATTCCTTGGTGAATGAATAGCACACTTCATTTTAACTCACTGATATAATGTATATTTATCATCAGCTATACAATTGTGTGTGTGTGCATGTGTATTTGTCATTCAAAAGGAGATATATATATATATATATATATATATATATACACGCACACAAACACACAATTATTAACCCTCTGGAGCTGCTTCACCAAGCCTTGCATTAAAGCTGGATTGAATAAGACATTCATTCCTCAATGAAGTTTTACTTCTTCTATGATGACTTCTTAATAACTCTAAATTCACGGGTGTATTCTTTGCCATGTTACTGTCCCAAAACTAAATGCAAGCTGGGATGGAACCAAGCCTAGAGGTTAATTCCTGAAGCCAGAGGAAAAGGTTCCAAAGTGCCCTACACCTCAAGCTCGTCCAACAGATCCCACACCTGGAAGCAATCTCCAGCAAGTGCCTGTTGACAGGCACAGGTGTGTGTGTATTGGGACAGCTCAGGAACACATCTAATTTGATAGATGACATTCTGATGTGGCAGGCTTTATTGCGCTGTTTATGACAGTATCTACAGATTACAATGTGCTTGTTTAATAAACGGAGTAATTAAGTGCACCCAAAACAAAACAGAAAGTTAATACCTAAGTGGTGCTGAAATGTTTATGTACCACAACTGATTAGTGTATTCTTCACTGCCTATGACTCCACCTGAAGTTATATCCTCTGAAGGAATCCTTAGTCTATATACACACATCTCCAAGTTATGAACATCAGCTTGATGCATATCCTCAGAAAGACCTACAAACACCTGCAGCCTCACCGCATCTATCTACACCCTTAACAGGTATTCAATAAATACTTGTCAAATGATCAGATAAGTGATAAATGAAGGAGAAACATACTGATATTTATATCTTCAAGATTGCTACTATGGGCATACAATTTTACAGGAGTTGGTGCATGGATTGTATATCTTTTCAGTCTACATTTTTTTTCTCTAAAATATAACTGGCAGTTGCCTTATGGATAGATTAAATTTGATAGAGCTTGATGCTTGAGGTGCTATTTCAGCACCATCTCTGTAATTCTGGAACTAGTTATCAGCCTTGGCAGATGCAAATGTACGCAGTTTTGATTTTCTTCCCGACTCCCTAACTGCAGATTTTACAATTGAAGAAAGAAAGGGGAGCTTTTATTTATAAATAATCAATACAATTTGTAAATAGAAATCCTTTCCCTCTGAGCAGCTCACAGCCAGACAGCTCTCAGAGGAAGGTAGGTCAGCTCTCTCGTAACTAATGGTGTGGTCTACATCACAGAGGTTACCAGAGATTCCTTGGCAGAATGCAAATCAAACATCGTGAATGGATCAAAGCACAGCATCTAAACATTGCTCAGACCTGCCATTCATATTTTCATGTATCAGGAACTTGAAAGAGAAATTAGAATGGAAAGAAAATGCACTTTCCAAAGTGTATAATATTATTGAGATTTTTAGCATATTTGTCCCTCTGAGAATAGTATATCTTATCCCATTTTAGGGCAGTGACTAAGTAGGGGTTTGTGAAGGCAGAAGACTTGAGAGTGTCTTGGCTCAGCTACTTATAAGCTGTATGACCTTGTACAACTTCTGGCTTCAACTTCCACATCTGTAAGTTGAATTAATAATATCTCATCAAGTGATGAGAATTTAATAGATATTAAAGCACTGCTCTTCAAAATTTAATGTGATACAAGCCAGGTGTGGTGGCTCACATCTGTAATCCCATCTACTCAGGAGGCAGAGGTGGCAGGATTATTTGAGTCCAGGAGTTTGTGACCAGATTGAGCAAAACAGCAAGACCCTATCTTAAAAGCAAATAAACAAAAAAACAGAAATGCATCAAAAGAAAAAAGAAAAAAAGAATACAATAAAAATGACCTTAAAAATGCAAAGTTTAAATCACTAGCCCTGGGGTGGTGCCTGAAAGTCTGCATTCTGAATAAACTCCCAGGTGGTACTGCTGCTCTGTGGACACCACGCTAAGCAGTAAATGTCAGTGGAAAAGACTATTATTTTTCCAAATGATAGTGAATTTGTGTCCTATTGACATTTTTATTTGGTGCATGTTTTCCCTCAATATCTACCCAACCAACAATTACTAGATGCTTGTCTATGGCAGGTGATGTACAGGACATAGGGATTTTAATGTTTATAAAGACACTGTCCTGTCCTCAGGAAGCTTTTGATATATGTGAGAATGAAGATCACTTACCACTAAAAACAGTTTGGACATGGAGGATCAAAGCTATCTACCCGTTATGCTCACATAGCTTACTGTCCACATTAACATGGTTTACCATTCCATTTTCTTCATTAGCATAACTTTCCTATTACAGATAACACTGGGCCAGGCAAATAATTTGACTGTTCACTACAGTAACTTCACCAAACTCCCATCAACTCTTCATCAGAAAACATCTATAGAGTTCACACTCTAATACGCTTGAGCCTCTTGGCTGGAAATCTTCACTGTGTTGTTTCCACCAAATATAAGTTGTAATATTATGATCGTTATACACTACTAATTGTGTCCCCGCAGTAAAGACCAATCTTAAACCAAGCTTCGTATTCCCAATAAAATCCAACCTCATCTTTCTCCTTGTGAAACATTACCAAAGCTTTGTCCAGGTTGTGGTCTTTCTTACCATAGTAAGCAATAAACTTAATTTGTCTCATCAAAAGTGAGCTGAAATTTCCCATATGTAAGAAATAGACATGTGAATCAAAGGTATGTTACAAGGAGATAAGCAGTGGTGCCAAGGGGTGGGTTAAAAGACTCTAGCTCCTTTATTTGTCATCACAAATAAATATCCAATTTAATTACAATTAGTACATTTTTCTCTGAAAACTCAGTTTAACTACAAATCCCTTCTTCCCCTTTTACTTACTCACCCAGGCATTTGGATGTTACCACTGGTGCCATCATTGATTGTGATAAAATATTTGATAAGTGTTATGCCTTCATTGCTATATTGACAGTATAATAAATGAGAGTGACACTAACCCAGATTAAGAAAGAGAGGGAAATATTTTGGTGGACATGATGGCAAAGCTAAAACTAGATGGAGGCCCAGAATGTCTGGAAAATCCAGCATCCAGACAGACAATGCAAGATCATGGCATTTTCAGGGAAAAACATAAATTGCAGCAAAAGCCAACAATGGGGAAAGAGTGAGAAAGAAACTAAGTATCCAAACAGTTGTTTGTTGGAATTCACACAGGATGATTGGCGAAATATTAGGGAAAGTCATAAGATATAGTCTCAAACATTTTTGAAGGCTGAAAGGTTTTCATAACTTGTAATAATGGAACAGGCTGAAGGTGGCCAATTCTTACATTACAGCATTAGGTCATAGGGTAAAGATTAGGGATAATAGAAGCTTCCCCAGTTAAGTCTGTTTACCCCACATTTCTTTGTCTCTACTCTGACTAGTTTGTTTACTCATGTAAACTTTGTGCTGGATGGTCCTCTCAGAGTGGGGCTGACCAGGGAAATTACCCATTAATGGTGTTTGCTCTGGGCCCCAGGAACCAAACCTTTTAGCTGTGATGATGGTCATGTCAGGGCCACCGCCTGCTGGGGTTCGTCCGACAGACCCAAGCTACATGACAGGTGAATAAATGTACTTGGTCTTTCATGTCAAGTTAAATAGCTTATGTCATTGATACCCAAAGTGTGGTCTGCAGGCCAACATCTTTGCTATAACACTGAGCACATGCTAAAAATGAAGAATCTCAGACAACACCCCAGACCTACTGAATCAGTATCGGTTTATTAACATAATCCCCAGGTGATTTTAAATTCATGTCAAAGATTAAGAAGCACTATTCAAAATAGAATCCTGGAGGCTATGGGAAGCTACTGAAGGGTTTTAATAAGGGAAGTGACATAAATGAATTTGCATTTTAGAAAAAAATTACTCTGTGTCCATTCATTCCTTCAGGATATATATGCCAAGCGTTGACCTTAGAGCTGGAAATTTGGCACTATTTAGAGTGGATTAGCAGAAATTCCCTATTCAGTATTCATTCAACAAACATTTATTGCATGCCAATTTTGTTTTGTTTGTTTTTTTGAGACAGGGTCTCGCTCTGTCATGCAGGCTGGAGTGCAGTGGCATGACCTCAGCTCAATGCAACCTCCACCTTCTGAGTTCAAGAATTTCTCGTGCCTCAGCCATCTGAATAGCTGGGATTATAGGCATCTACCACCACAGCAAGCTAATTCTTGTATTTTTAGTAGAGACTGCATTTCACCATGTTGGACAGGCTGGTCTTGAACTCCTGACCTCTGGTAATCTGCCTGCTTTGGCCTCCCAAAGTGCTAGGATTACAGGTGTGAAACACTGTGCCCAGCCTGCATGCCAACTTTGATTTGACTTTTCCAAAAGCTTGATGTAGAAATAATCCCACATTGATGGCTATGTTTTTAATGCAGCCAACCTTTCTTATCTAGGACAAATAACTCTTCAGAATCTTCTAGCATACTGTACTCAAAACTGCTTAACATTATCAGGCTGTTGGCTCAAACATGAAAGGTTTTTTAAATATAGTTTTATAGAATTTTTATTGCAATGGTATTTGCTGTGTTGGAACTTGACCCATAGTACAAGTTATAGTACAAGATACCAATCAATATTTTTTTTGTAATGAACAATATAAGATGCACAGCTTGCCAAATCTAAACTTTAATATTAGAGATTATAGGATAAGTACCATTTTTGGCTAACATATGCAGGGGATTGCCCTTTGGTAACTAAAAAGGAAAACAGTAAATTCTTAGTACGTGGAGTCTGTGTCTTTTTAATAATAGTCAGTGTCCTGCTAGAACTCACACAGACTTGGTGTGAAGAGCTCTGAAAAGCTAGTTACCCTACTTTATGCACGTTTTATTCTTGCTTCCTATATGCAAACATAGTGATGGACAGTGGGCAATGAGCTCTTACTTCTATTGCGATCCTGGGTTGCTTGAGCTGCCTGTAATCTACCAAGCCAGGATCATTATAAGGAATATAATCAATGTAGCTAAATATAAAGTCATCATGTTCCTGACTCAGTTCCTTTGTAGCTGCAGGAACACTAAATTTCATTCAGAATTCTAAATCCCAAAGGGCTAGATACTCTAAGACCCTTAATGGTATTCTTATAGTGTCATAGAGTTTGGCAGATGCCCTATACACTGGACATCTGGCAGATTCCCTGAGAAAACAGAAACTCAGAAGAAACCAAAGATTCAAATACTCTCTTCAATACTCACCACCTAGGAAACTTTATAGAAGACCTTGGGTTTCTTTTATATTGGTTCTTTAATTTACATAATAGCAATGATAATAATATCCTTGTAGAACTATTCTGAAGATGAAACACAATAAAAATATTTACAATATCTAGCTCTTAATAAACTCTCAATATATATTAATTTCTTTTCCCCACTCCCTTCTGGGTTATTAAGACCCCTATAAAAGGTAAATTTATTTAAATCACAGCAGTCACTAACATTTTTGAACAGTTGAGTTAATTGAATTAGGAAGACAGTTATAAAGAATAAACCCTGAATAAAGAGAATGTGTATTATGTTCTCTAAAATGTGTAAAATGTGCGAAAGAAAGATAAAAACAAAAGGAGGGCTTGCTTGAGATGACTGATATCCAAGTAGATTGTACACCCTAGTTCTCAAAACCATTGAATGTAAGGACTGAAGATATCATAAAACTCTCTATTTTGCAGATACGGGCACTGAGGCTAAGTTCAGTAAAATAACTTGCCTAGGCCTTAGAAAAATAGCAAGGCAGGATTGAAACCTAGTGAATGAGAGGCTTCAAGAAGAAAGAAAACAATGTGGATACAGGGAAAGGGGGAGGGATAACAGTAGGATAAATACCTAATATATGTGGGGTTTAAAACCTAGATGATGTGTTGATGAGTACAGCCAACCACCATGGCATATGTATACCTATGTAATAAACCTGCACATTCTGCGCATGTATCCAAGAACTAAAAGTACAATAATAAGAAGAAGAAGAAAGAAAGAAAACAACGTGAAGAATTAAAGCAGGATAGGGAACGAAGGAAAGCTACAGCTCAGGGTGAAGTCTTGTATCTCCTTTGCCTCTGTCCTCTTAGTAGATCCTCGGGGTAAATCAGTTACATTCCTTAGCTTCTCATACAGAAGTGCCAGAGTGTGATCACGGTACTCTACCATTAAACATTGAAAATCCTCTACAACCATGAACATAGAAAAATTATTTATCCTTATGTTCTTGCTGTATCAAAGACTCTCAGAGATTTTCAGCAACATGCCTTTTCCATATTGATCAATAAAGATGGGTAACCAGAAACATCATAATGAAAGTGATAGTTTTTGTACTGCCTTCCCAGATAATTTTACAGACAGACATGATTTTGAAGCAGCAAGTATTTTTATGAAGACCCCGTCTGAACAGCTATTCACTCCAAGGGGACTTGAATTTGAATAATATCTGCAGACAGATGATTGTCAAATCTATATCTCTAGCATGTACTTCTTCCCTGAATCCGATACTTGCATCAAACTACACTCTTTATGACTTTACCAGAATGTCTAACAAGTTTTCAAACTTAGCAATCCCAAAACAAAATTATTGCTTCCACTTTTACCCTTCTACCATCTAACTTGATCCTTCCACCATTTTCTCAATCCTATTTACTTTATCCACCTTGGAGTCAATCTGGGCTCTTCTCTTTGTTTCACACCCCATACTCTATTCATCAGCAAACTTGGTAGTGCCACCTTCCAAAGATAGTCAGAATTCATGTACTTCACATTGTTTCCACTGAAAGCGTCCTGGTTTGGAATCACCATTATTTCTCACTTGAATTATTGCAATGACTCCCTCTGCTTCAATAGGTACTCTACTCTCTGTTCTCCACTGAGTGGCTAGAACAATTCATCTCACTTCTTTCCCCAAATGATGAGTCTACTTAGAAAAATATATTGAAAAGACAAAATCATAGAGATGGAGAACAGATTAATTGTTGCTAGTGATTCAGGATGGGAGATGGGAGGTTTGGATGAGTGTGACAATAAAAGGGTAGCTTAAGATAGTTCCTTTGTGATGCTGAAACTATTCTGTACCAAGTATCAAGATAGTGGTAGTTGTTATATGACTCTACGCGTTGTATAAAATTGCATAGAATGACACACACAAATACGTGCATGTAAAAGCTGGTGAGATCTGAATAAGGCATAGATTTTATTAATATCAATTTCCTGGTTTTGATATTATATATAGTTATGTAAAATATGAGATCTGGATAAAGCATAGATTGAATCAACATCTATTTCCTGGTTTTGATATTATATACAATTATGTAAGATGTAACCATTAGCTGAAGATGGGTGAAGGGTACTCATGACATTTCTGAACTATTTTTTGCAACTTCCTATAAGTGTATATGTATTTCAAAATAACAGGTTTTAAAAATACTGCATATACATGCCATTCCTCAAGACTATGCATTTTCTATTTCTTCTACCTGAAATGCTCTTTCTTCAAATATGTAAATGGATAATTCCCCCCTTTCTTGAGATTTCTGTTCAAATGTCTCCTCATAGAGGTCTGTCCAGAGTGCCATACATAAAATATCAATTTTGCTGGGCATGGTGGCCCATGCCTTTAATTTCAGCACTTTAAGGGGAGGAGGTGGGCAGATCACTTGAGCCCAGGATTTCAAGACCAGTGATACTGAGGTAGTGAGGTACTGCTATAAAGATACTTGAAAATGTGGAAGTGACTTTGGAAGTGGGTAACAGGCAGAGGTTGGGACAGTTGGGTGGCTCAGAAGAAGACATGAAGATGTAGGAAAGTTTGGAACTTCCTAGAGACTTGTTGAATGGTTCTGACCAAAATGCTGATAGTGATATGGACACTGAAGTCCAGGCTGAGGTAGTCTCAGATGGAGATGAGAAACTTATTGGGAACTGGAGTAAAGGTCATTCTTACTATAAATAACAGGGAGAATGGCAGCATTTTGACCCTGCCCTAGATATCTGTGGAACTTTGAACTTGAGAGAGATGATTTAAGGTATCTGACAGAACAAATTTCTAAGTAGCAAAGCATTCAAGAGGTCACAAAGCATAAAAGAAAAATTTGCAGCCTGATGATGAGGTATTTTCTGGGGAGAAATTCAGACTGGCTGCAGAAATTTGCATATGTAACAAGGAGCCCAATGTTAATAGCCAAGATAATGGGGAAAATGTCTCCAGAGCAAGTCAAAGACCTTCACTTCAGCTCCTTTCATCACAGACCCAGAGGTCTAGGAAGGAAAAATGGTTTTGTGGGCCAGGTCCACCCACCACCCCACCACTGTGTGCAGCATCGGGACTTAGTGCCCTGCGTCCCAGCCACTTCAGCCATGGAAAAAGGCGCCAACGTACAGCTTGCGCCATTGCTTCAGAGGGTACAAGCTCCAAGCCTTGGCAACTTCCATGTGGTGTTAGCCTGTGGGTACATAGAAGTCAGGAATTGAGGTTTGGGAACCTCTGCCTAGATTTCAGAGGATTTATGGAAATGCCTGGATGTCCAGGCAGAAGCCTGCTGCAGGAGTGAAGCCCTCATGGAGAACCTCTGCTAGGACAGTGTGGAAGGGAAATGTGGTATTGGAGCCCCTAAACAGAGTTCTCACTGGGGCACTTCCTAGTGGAGCTGTGAGAAAAAGGCCACCATACACCAGACCCCAGAATGGTAGAGCGAACAACAACTTGCACCATGTGCCTGGAAAAGTCACAAACATTCAATGCCAGCCTGTAAAAGTAGCCAGGAGAGGGGCTCTACCCTACAAAGCCACAGGGGTGGAGCTACCCAAGACCATGGGAACCCACCTCTTGCATCAGTATGACCTGGATGTGAGGTATGGAGTCAAAGGAGATCACTTCACAGCTTTAAGATTTGACTTCCCTGATAGATTTTGGACTGGCATGGGGCCTGTAGCCCCTTCATTTTGGCTAACTTCTCTCATTTGTAATGGGTATATTTACCAATGTCTATGCCCCCATTGTGTCTATGAAGTAACTAACCTGCTATTGATCTTATAGGCTTATAGGCAAAATGGACTTGACTTATCTCTGTTGAAGACTTTAGACTTGGACTTTTTGGTTAATGCTGAAATGAATTAATACTTTGGAATACTGTTGTTAAGGCATGATTGATTTTGAAACCTGAAAGGGAGATGAGATTTGGGAGGGGCCAGGAGCAAAATGATATGTTTCAGCTTTGTGTCCCCACCCAAATTTCATCTTGAATTGTAATCCTTATATCCCCATAACCCCATGTGTCAAGGGAGAGACTAGGTGGAGATAATTGAATCATGGGGTTGGCTTCCCCCATGCTGTTTTCACAATAGTGAGTGATTTCTCATGAGATCTGAGGGTTTTATAAGGATCTCTTCTCCCTTTGCTCAACACCTCTCCTTCATGCCACCTTGTGAAGAAGGTGTCTCGTTTCACGTTCGTCTTCCACTATGATTTTAAGTTTCCTGAGGCTTCTCCAGCCATAGTAAACTGTGAGTCAATTAAATCTCTTTCCTTTATAAATCACCCAATATTGGGAAGTTCTTTATAGAAGTATGAAAACTGACTAATACACTCCCTCCCTCTAGATTTCTGTTCAAATGTCACATCATAGGGGTCTGCCCAGACTGCCATATATAAAATATCAATTTTGGCTAGGCCTGGTGATCCATGCCTGTAATTCCAGCCCTTTACGAGGTAGAGGTGGGTGGATTGCTTGAGCCCAGGAGTTCAAGACAAGCCTGGGCAACATAGTAAGACCTTGTCTATTAAAAACAGAAAAAAAATAAACATTAGCTGAGTATGATGGTGCATGCCTGTAGACCCAGCTACTTTGGAGGCTGAAGTGGGGAGATCATCTGAGCCCAGGGAGATCAAGGCTGCAGTCAGCCATGATCATGCCACTGCACTCCAGTCTAGGCAACAGAGTAAGGCACTGTCTCAAAAAAATAAATAGATAAAAAATAAAACATCAGCTTCCTGTCACTTATTCCCTATCTTGTTGACAGTTTTTCTTTTCTTCTTAACATTTTAATACTTCCATTTGAAATATTACATATTTATTTATTTAATCTTTCCTAAGTTCCTATTACTATATGAACTCCTTGAAAGGAGAAAGGTTGTCTGGTTTTTGTTATCCCTGTACTTATGTTAGGTACACACAACAGACATTCAACAAATATTTGATGAATTAGTAAATGAGTGAACAGGTAAAGCTACTAGAAGGAACAGTCATACAGGTTGGCTTAACAGGAAAGGCAAGTCTGACAAAGTCACTTGACAATATTTAAAAACCTGGGAAGGAAAAAGAAGACTTGCTCCTGCTACTTCTGTGATACAAAGAAAAACCTCATTATGAGCAGTTTTTTTTTTAATAATACACTTGAGCATTACCATGTAGAATGGTATTATGAATAGAACACACCATATATGTATAAAAATAAGTAACTTCCCTGGGAAGAATCAATATAGATAGTCCCCAGATTACAAATGAGTTGTGTGAAAGACAGCTGTTTAATGATCTGCTAGATGCTCTCTAAACTTTCTGACTGGGTTCACTTCACCCCTACCTATGCATTCCGGCATACTCTATTCCCTGGAATCATCAAATCTGTACCTAACCAGAGGAATTCAATGTAGTTAGATTTCATAGGTTAGTCCACAAAATAGCATTTCACTTATAAATGAGCTGAAGTATAGTATAAATAATGCTGGTCTTACTCTGCACATTGTAATTCAAATGCTTAGATTTGTGTCACATTTAATGGTACATTTACATGAGAAATGCAATATTAAATGTGGAAGTAAATGTGGGCCTTGAAGTCAAGTATACTTTGAAATCAAACTGTCACTCTGACACTGCCTTTGTGATACTGGTCCAGTTTCTTAAATTCTTGAAGCCTTAATTTCCTCAACTGTAACTTGGAGATAATCACTGAAACTACCCATCAGGATTATTTTAGGATTAAAGGACATAAGTCTTCAGCACACACTTAGTGTTCCATAACATTACATCTTATTATATTGAGCTCTTCCAGTTAGTCAGATTTACAAATGATATTTTATATATAATCATAAACCAATTGTATAACAAAGTCCCTGATACACTCTTAATACTAAATATGTCTAGTGAATATTTAATAAGTACAATGATTCACATACTGGAGAGGGATGAATAGATATGAAGGTTAGGCAAGGAGGCCTTTAATGTTTGTGAGCCTATCCATCCGTGATGTTTTTTTTTTCACCTTCCTTGCATGACCTTCTAATTTTCTACTCACAGGATTGTTAAAAGATATCTCTTCCTCTACCACTCCTTGTCCCTGCAGTGGGAGAAGCATTAGGGAAGTTCAAAAATAAATACCATTTATGTTGCATTTTTTGGTTGGAATTTTGGGGTCAATATTTAGTTAAAAAAAGTGTTAAGTGTATATTTTCATTTAAAAAAAGAAAAAAAAAAAGAAAACATAATTTATACAAAATACCCATGACCTCTTCACTGCTGTATCTTTTTGACCTTAGTATATAGAATCTCAACTGCAGCCTGAGGCCTGCCTCATCTCTGAAAAACATGCTACCCTAAGGATGAGGATATGAAGTGCCCTGCTAAAGTCATTCACTGGCATGACACTTGGTTTGTCCTGGATTAAGTATCTCTCTCAAGGGGGTTTTAGCCTATCAGCCCATTCCTGCGTAAGATGCCTTACTTGATTACTAGGCTCCCAAGCTAGAATGAAGATACTCCTACACATCCTACCCAATGCTAGACTAACATACAACTTTGCTCTCTAAAATTCTAGGCAATGATCCTACCAATTTGAGTCCTTCCTCTTCATGGTCCCTAAACACCAATATCTGCTTTCAGCCTTACCATATAATGTTCTTGTCCTCATCCTCTTGAAACAAATGTTAAGAATGACCAATCTTCCAGGTTCATCCATGAACCTGGAAACCATCATTCTCAGCAAACTGACAGAGGAGCAGAAGATCAAACACCGCATGTTCTCACTCATAGGCGGGTGTTGAACGATGA
>NW_016107523.1:2032524-2034896 GCF_001604975.1 Cebus imitator | reverse complement strand
AAAAAAAAAAAACTAAATTCCCTCAGAGAAAATAGGAAAGTATGGGATCAACTGTAAGAAAACCAGTTGGAATAATAACAAACTGTTGCTTAATATTTAACCTACTTTTTCCCTGATGGGCTCAATCTGATTATTTTCTTGCTTTTGATGGCTAGTGCAAATAATTGGTTCCTCTCCTCCTTATCACCTCCTTGAACTATTAACTTTCCCCTTGATGTTTTTTCATGCATGAATATGCCAGTACCACTTACACAGGTCTTGTAAATAAGTTTCAAAAGCTATTAGATTCACATAAATTACACAAAATATGTTTCAGTCCCTACAAATTTCCTAAAGCCATAGTTCCTCTGTCCACGTCAACCCATTCCTTTCTTTTATTCTCCCTGTTTTAGCTACCTGGTGACACAAATAAACTGTATAATTCACGCCTGCTTTGAACTGATTGGTTGATCTGTCCTTGACTGTCCCAGGTGGATTTATTCTCTTTTAACTTTCAGGTATGAATCCTACAGGTTCATACCTCAAGAAGGAGATGACCCTATATCTTAAATGTAAAACTCATTAATGGATACAGTACATTCAAAACCGGCCATGGTACCAAGAGTTATGGCATCTTCCTCTATTAAAGCAGAGCAGCCTATGGGATGGCTAAGTCCTTGAAGGTGACATGGATTTAACAAAAATGGAGGGTATGAATGGGTTCTATTACAGTTAATCATTTGAAAGCATTGTTTAGAAATAATTGCCTAGACAAGAGAAGTTAATTGATCTCTACAAGGTTGTATTATATATATTTCTTATCACTATACATAATTTTTATTATAGATTTGTCCCTCGAGGTCCAGAAGAACAAAGCATTCTCATAGTCTCCCAACAGGCAGCTTTCTCTAAGAGCCAAAGCAAGGCAATTAAAGGTGTTTTTTTTTTTTTTTTTAACTCCCATCACTCCTACCTTGACTCTGAGAAATGTATATTCCTAACAGGAGGTTTCTAGACATACATATATAGGTGATGCTGGTGATCCAAAAAATATTGACAATTGATAAAGAAATGCTGTAGGAGGCTTCAGTGGTACTTGTAGTAAAAGTTTTAACAGTAACAATAAATGTGGCCTCTCTCTGGGTCCATCTGTCCAGAATCCCATGCCATCTGCCCCTTCTCTGGAGTTGCCATAGAAGAGAAAATTCCACTACTTCAGTTACGGAATTTCTATTTGGGGGAAACATGGGGATAATTTTTTGTTTTAATTGAAGTAAGAGTGTTGTAACATTTTTTTCCTTCCATTGTTTTATTTCATTTCTACTTATTTGTCTTTCCCACTTATACTTTGCACATTATTTTTGACATCAAGATAATAACAGAGAAAAAAACTCACTTATCATCTTCTCAATTTTAAAAGAAAAATAGCAAGGAAAAGTGATCAACCAAAGGATTTAATTTTAATATTGTGATAAGCTATTTTTCTTAATGATTTTCCTCCTAATCTGTGCTTTAGCAAGCATCTTCTCTTTTTTCTAGTTTCTATCTGAGATTTGATAATAGGCTGTACCCACTGATTTGCATGCTGTAACTCCATCATATCAGACCAGTGTTTCTCAACCTCACCACTACTGACATTTTGGACAGTATAATTCTTTGTTGTAAGAGACTTGCCTGTGTCCTGCACAGTGTCTACCAACATGTCTGCCTCTACCAAATAAATACCAGTAACACTCCTGCAATTGTCACAACCAAAAATTGCCAATTTATTCCTCTGGGTGTGGCAGAACCACACCTGTTTGAGAACCACTGTATTAGACTAGAAGATCTCTATTTTAGTGACTGACCTGTAAGTGATATACTCCTTCAAGCCATATTTAAACCTGCTGTACATTAAAATAAGACTGAAATAAAACAAAATCTATGTCTCTATAAAATTAGTTAAGTATGGTGATATCTATGTCTCTATAAAACTAGTCATATTGGTAAACAATAAAATCTTATTCAGCAAATGAATAAATACACTAATATGAAAATAATTGCAAAACCTTTATCTATTTTTTCCAAAATTAAGACATATATATACAGACCAGCTAATATTCAATATATTTTTCTTTATTTAATCATCATAGGGTCTTCAAAATGCTTCACACATTGTGATGCCTTATATACTAAAGTAAGTAAAATTAAGCATCCGTTAATTTGGCTGACACAGAAAACCATAGTCAGATATGCAGTTTTAGAGTGGAGAAATATACAATAGTAGTTCTTCTTTTTCTCACCTCACATTATGAACAGGCAATTTATTCCTTAGCACTAATATCTCAGCAATACATAAAGATACCCATATCCCTTATTTTATATTTATCAATCCTTCTTTTAATGCTTCTGTT
>NW_016107523.1:2024143-2032403 GCF_001604975.1 Cebus imitator | reverse complement strand
TTTTTTTGTATTTTTAGTAGAGATGGCGTTTCACCATGTTGACTAGGATGTTCTCAATCTCTTGACCTCGTGATCCACCTGCCTCGGCCTCACAAAGTGCTGGGTTTATAGGCATGAGCCACCATGCCCGGCCTCTGTTTCCAATTTTTTAATTGACTTTGTCCTTACCAAATACTAGTGATAGGATTTATAAAGGATAATTAAGTCATGCACTAAAAAGTTGCTGAACTCATATAACAGTGAATTTCAGTGAAATCACACTAAGAATTATCTGTATGCTTTGTTGCAGCTATAAGAAAACAATATGCAATTTCATTTAAGAGACAAAAAATGAAGATATTCATATTCAGTATTATATAATGATATTTTGCATATGTAGGCATGCATGAAATGTACTTATGTAGACATTTATTCAAGGTGTTTCCCTTATATGTTACAATTCATTTTTACTATTCATACATTTGATAAGCATATTTTAAGTATAATATTTATTCTATCAATATGTAATGCACACTTAACAATGTGTATTATTCATCTTACTAATGTTACTCTGCCAAAATTAAAAGCAGATCATTAAAGAAAAAATTCAAATTCTTCTTAATGTCATAAAAAACATTCTTGTCTTTTAAGATAAAGGACAACTTAATAAATCTAATATTTTCATAGCTCATATAAAGAAATATAGATAGGATTAGTCAAATAGAAGGAACAAATGAACACCCAATAGATTACCATTGTTTCAAGCTTTAATTTAGAAAGGTATGAAAGACATGATTATTCATTTCAGGGAATTGTATGGTTTCAGAAATTTAAAAAGCCACAACAAAAGGGTCAAATTTGCCTAAATGATTGGTGGACTTTGTTCATTGTAAACTTAATAATCTTTTACTAATTTGGCAAAGTCTTTCAAAAAAATTATCAGGTTATTTTTCATAGTGGTATGAGCAGAAAAGAAATGGAAATAGATCATAGGTCATATGATGGACTTCACTCAACTTTTGTAAGGCATTGTGTATTAAATATTTATCATTCATATTATATAGAAATATAATTTGTATGGAGGAATGTAATAAACATTATACTTTTTAAAAACATCAGTTTCCAAATATGCCACAGAATCTTAATTTGACTGGAATGCCCTCCCTCTCCCTTCTCTAAACAATGAGTCTTATTTTGTGTTCAGTAGCAACTAAATCTTTCCAGCACTGTGAAGCCCTTCTCAAGTCCCACAACTGGAATTATACCTATTACTTATGCTCCCACAGCACCTTCTTCATCCTCTATTATATAATACTACCATTTAAGGCTTATACTCTATAGTGTCCTGATTTTGCCTATATGCCTAACTCATACATGAGATCACTAAGGCCAGAAACCATATGTTATTCAATTTTCTGTCTATGAGGCCAGTTCCTTACAACCTTGTTTATATATAGAGGACATTCACAACATGTTTATGAAATCGAATTGAGCCGAGAATTTTCAATGAGTTTGCACTAGGAATGAGATAAAACGTGAAGGATTTGCATAATAAACGGCAAGCTGTGGATCAAAATAAAGATCACAGAGGTATCTTGAAAACACTACAATTTGGAGGTATCACAATGATCTGGCTAAGTATTTTTTAAGTATAGGATTTTGTTTAAAGGACAGTAACTATTCAATTTAAAAAATTAGGACCCAATTTTATTTTCAGATTGAGATACCTGGTTTTGGGGTGTGTGTGTGTGTGTGTGTGTGTGTGTGTATACTTTTACATTTTCAGCAGTATGTGACATATGGCTTTTTAAGGTATACTATTCTTGTGACCTGACATTTGTGTTGACATGACAAATAGGTCATTAGAGGAAAAAAAAAAAAAATCACTCCTCATGAGCATAGTAGTATCCAGAGAGAGGCAGGTCACATTCACACATAACATAAGAATCAAATTTTACTCAAAAGTCATAGAGGTGTTTTTAGTAAACCAATTGTTATTAAGAAAATAATCTTTTTCTTATATGTTTCTTGTGCTTCCTAAAAATTATTTGTTTAAATCAGACTAATTAATTAAAATATTTTAAAGACCTTTTCCTTCTAATGACAGATCCAAATATTTTTATGTATACTTTAGGAAATCGAGTTTTTAAATGAAATATTAAAGACATCTTCTTTTCCTGTTACTTGACTAATGTTCATTCAACCTGTTGCTCTATTGTTCCATTTTTATATGATATATCATCAGAGGCTATGTGTGAATAAGGCAATATACATGATGCAGCATTATTTTGTATTCACATTTTCAAGGTAAACAGAAAATTTTTAAAAAGATATTTAAAAAGTACATAAGTTCATTGAGAAAATTTTTTAAAAGATGTTAAAAAAATACGTAAGTTCATTGTTAACTGTTACAGAAAGAGTGGACAAGAGAAATGGCTGAGTCTACAATTTGGCAAAAAGTCTTAATAAAAATAAGAAAATTGGTGAGTCAATGAAACACTGTTAAAGTCACAAATGAAATGTGGCTCCACATTATTATAATTTCCCTGTCAGAAAGTAGACACAGGAAACTTACAACTTTATTCTGTCAAAATGAGGATCGCAGAGGAGAAATAAGACTGGACAAGAGGCTTCCAGCTGTGTTTCTAACCAGTGTGATTACAATGGTTGGACATTTTCATTAACTCCATTTCTAATTCTTCTTATACTCCAAAAAAATGAGAGAGAAAAAGGAAGGGATAACTCTTTTTGGTATTATAGTCCCTCATTGTGGGTTTCCCAAAATAAACTCAATTGAAGACTCCTGACAAAAATCGTTAACTCTAAAGTGACAGTCTGCAAACTGCAACCCTCACACCATGTCTAGCCCGTTGCCATTTTTTTTAAAATAAAGTTTTATTGGATCACAATGACACATCTTCATTTGTCAATGACTGCTTCAACATTCTAACAGCAAAGTTGAATAGCTGCAACAGAGCATAGAAAACAAAGCCGAAAATATTTACTCTCTGGCCCTTTACAGAAACAATTGCTAACCCCTACTATAAAACAATGTTGCCTTTGGAAGCTATAGTAAATTAAAAACAAAGTAAAACTATTGCTCACATAGATTTCATTTTAAAAGTAAAATTACTTTTACCCTTCTATAGATATATATATATATTTTTTCCTGGAAGGAGCTTCCAATTTCAAGCAAGAACAGACGCAGAAGCACTCCAGTAAGTGTACTTGGTTGCATGAATAACTCGTGATGGTTTGGATATACTTCCTGGCAACATGCAATGTTAGAAACCTAGAAATATGTCTGCCTGGTACTTTTAAGGGGAATATATACACAGTCTCTTTTGAAACTTTGAAAAGATTTGTTTTCTATTCTGAAGACATTTTAGTATGGAGAGCTGAAGGTTGCATAAAAATATAGCAGCTAAGATCGTTGGAGTAGTTATTCTCCAGGGAAACATTTGGTCCTAAGACAAAACAGGTTGGAAACATATAAACAAGCAAATAAAATTGTCCAATAGAAATTTCAACTCACATATACTCATGAAGTTATATTCTTAACCCTATGACCTTAAGCAAGTCTATTTCATGGATCCTATGTATTTCCTAGCCTTTATATTTTCCTTAAAGGTTACTTTCAGGTGCTTTTGAATTTGAAGTTTTTATTACCACATGTACAGTCCTTACGTTTTATAAATAAAATTCGATTTTTGATTTATATCTTGTGTTTCCATCAGATGGCTATGTATGTAAACAAAAAAAGTTTTTGCAACACTAAGGCATTACGACAGAGGAAGGTGAATGATCATTTAGAGGTTTGTCTCAAATATTGCATCCAGGAGAATGAGACTAAGAATAAACTCAATTGAAGTATGAGGTAATGTGCTTCAAAGACAAAGGACTAAATAGCTCATCCTCTCCCTAACAACGTTATAGACACCTTAGTTCTCTTGGTCCTTCTCCAACTTACAAAGCTAGACCATTTTTTAATGTCTTTGCACAGGCGGTCCCTTATGCTTAAAGTGCTTTGCCCCTGCATCATTACATGGCTGACTCTTGTTTGTCCATCAGATCTTCTTCAAAATCACCTTCTCAGTGAGCTATTGAAGAAATTTTCAAGATTTTCTCTTTTCTATTAATCCTATGTATAATATTTCCCACATTCTAATTTTGTTTTCTTTCTCAGTTTGCATCCTATCCCTGTTTACTAAAATTACGGCTTCATAAGCACACAGGACCTATGCTCTCTTGTACGTAGTGTTCAAGATGTGGCTTGGAATATAGTGGGCATTCAATATATTAATGAATACATTCATTGTAGAAAGTTAAATCAACAGTGGTCCAGATTTGGTACTAAGCATAAACCTAAACCTTCTACCTTCAAGGTGTTCCTAATCTAGTTGGGTTGATGATTACATACAAATCGGACAATTATATCACTTGAGGAACATTATGTTTACAAACTAAGGATTATTGTATTCTTCTATTAAAATGTATTAATATCAGTAAATTGGGAATGGTGGCGTCAAGGAAGAATTATTGTAAGGGACATCTTAGTTGAGTATAGAAAGGGAGGTTAGGGATGAAGCATTAGGCAAATGCTTGCCACAAGTGACCTTGTGAGTCACAAGTGACATGAAGCTGTATGACATGCTTAGACGAAGACACATAGTTCATCATAGTCACCTTTCTTCTAAACATCCACATTCATTTCTCTGACTGACTACTCAACCCTCAGTTGGGTTTTTCAAAGGTACCTGAAAAGTAACACATCTAAAATACATTCACTCACTTTCTCTGCAATTCTTTTCCTCTTCCTTTATGCATTTAACCATTCATTATTTCATCCAATACATAATTATTGATCACTTGTTATTTTCACATTTCAAAAAAATGGCAGTGTTATCTCCACAGATATATGGAGATAACTGGAAATCATGTATGATTGTTTCCTCAAACTCAACCCTATAATCGTTCAACTGAACACTAACCCTGTTGATTACATCTCCTGTATTTTTCTCAGATTTGTCCTCACATTCTCACTAGAACCATTTTAGTCAAGACCACCATCACTTCTTGCCAAGACTACAATAATAACCTCCTTTGTCCCTTCAGACTTGCTTCTCTCTGAAGCATTCTCCACACTTTAGCAAAATAAGTTTCGAATCACAGCTCTAATTATGACTCTTTCCTGCCAACCATGCGCCAAAGCCCTTCTGGGCAAAGAGAAAACTTCCAACAAGACTCAGAAGACCCTCCAGGTTCTGGCTGCATCTCCTTTTTAGTTTGGTCTCTTGACCATCTTTCCTCCAAACATAATCTCCTGTCACATTCTTTCTGTTCCATTACTTCTGACACCCTCAGGCTTAGCTCTTTAAATGTGGTACTCCTTCTGCATAGAAAAATTTCCACCAACTTCATGGTAGTTTTATGTGGCCAAGTCTATATCACTTGTTCACAGAAGCTTTTTCTGACCCAGATACTAATTCAGATGTCCTACTCTGACACCAATGGTTCCCATTTCTCTTTCTCTTTCTCTCTCTCTCTGAATATCATGAGATTCATCATGGTTGATTACTTGCATAAAGTCTGATAATCTCTGCTGGGATTATGTCTGTCATGTTCACTTTTGTATCATCAGCATCTAGTTATAATTAATTATAATAATAATAATTACCCAGGGAGCTAAATACTTATTTGTTGGATGAGTGATTGTGGTAAAAATGAAAATAAAATGATGTAAAATAGTGGAATGTCAAAAGAGAGTGTTGATAGGGATATATGTTAACTGCAGGTTTCTTTTCAGAGAAAGTAAATTATAAATCCACCAGTCAATATAAGAAATATGGAAAGAAAAACACTGTTGCAGATGTTAGGATTGGGACATTTTGAAGTGATGGCATGTTCAGGAAATCCAAGTTAAGATATCTAGGGGCATGTAGAAATCTATCTTACAGCCAGAACACTCTCTGAGCCAAAAGTCTCAAGATCATTTTTTTTTTTTAAATTACTGTCAATAAGTTACTTAACATGTACGCTAGAAACGGTAGTGTAAAATATATTAATGAGGTTACCTACGGTTAAAAATCAGAATAATATGCATTCCTAATATGTATTTCCTGGTTTGTAAAATACATTTAATTGCATATATTTAAGGGATACAACATAATGTTATATGATACATATTTTTATATATAGTGTACATGAGTTCCTATGGTAGAAAACATTAACATATCCATCATTTCATAAAGTTATCCATTTTTCACTCTGTGGCAAGAACAGTTATAATCTATTCGTTTAGCAAAACCTTGAATACTAAACTAAATACTAAAGTCCTCATGGTGTATATTACATCTTTCAATATATTAGTACATATTTACTAATTCGTATCCTATCACCTACATTGCCTCATTTCCTCCTGGTTATCCTGAGCCTGGTAACTACTGTTTTATTTACCATCTCTATATTTTCGACCTTTTTTTTAAAAAAATATTCCACATATAAGTGAGCTCATAAAACATTTTTTTCTTGGTCTGGCTTATTTCATTTAGCATAAGGCCCTCCAAGTCCATCCACGTTGGGGCAAATGTCAGGATCTTCTCCTTTTTTAAGGCTGAAAAATATTGCAGGGTGTGTGTGCGCATGCGTGTGTGTGTACACACACATGATTCTTGGACCATATTTCTTTGTAAACTATTTTCTACATATCCTTAGCCCTTCCATAGAACCATAGAAACCCCAGAAACTCTTCTCTCTTTCTCCCCTCCTCCTCCTCCTCTCTACATGCTTCTCTCCCTCCCTCTTAAAGTAACTCTAAAATATAATTTTAAATATTCTTATTTTGTCTGGTGCCAGACTGTTTTGGCCACTAGCCATAAAATATTTTTAGCTGTCTTCATTTAAGCCACCATATAAGCCAGGCGCTACATCTACAGGACACCTCTCTTTTTTTTTGTATATTCTTTTATACTATGGGATGTGGTGATGAGAGAAAGAAAAGAGTGTGGTATAATGGTCTTCCTAGGTATCATAATTTTCTTTTTGAGTAACTGTTTCTACTCTTTTAGTAATGAAAACAAAAGCCAAGGTAATGATCTGAGTTCTGATAATGAGTGTGTTTTGGCATAAACTGTCACATGAATCAAAGATAACTTGAACATGTATAAATTAACATTACTGAGCCAGAAAAATATTTAGATTCATTTAATCCATTACTCTAAGAAGAATTCAGGAGTTAAGTCAATGATAGATGACCATTTTGGTACCTGAGTCTCAGGAGAAAATAGGACCATAAGAAATAGATACTGTCCTTATAAAGAAATAAACTTCTGTCCTGGTGTTAACTGTTAAAAAGGATGCCTCTCAAGGGAGAATACCTTGATAATATTCATCATCCAAAGTAATAGGATGATATGGGTTTGTTGTGTCCACCAAAATCTCATCTTGAATTGTAGCTCCCATAATCCCCATATGTCATGGGAGGGACCTAGTGAGAGGTAATGTAATCATTGGGGTGGGATTTTTGTATGCTGTTCTTATGGTATTAAGTCTCACGAGATCTGTTGGTTTTGTAAAGGGTAGTTTCCCTGCACATGCTCTCTTGCCTGCCAAGCCGTGTCTTTGTCTCTCCTTCACCCTATGTCATGATGGTAAGGTGTACCAAGCCATGTGACACTGTGAGTCCATTAAGCCTCTTTTCCTTTATAAATTACTCAGGCTCGGGTATTTCTTCATAGCAGTAGGAAAATGGACTAATTCATAGGATTAAGAATATACATCAAATAAGAAATGTGATTTTTAATGATTTTTCTTGATTGACGTCTGATGGGGTCTAAGTGCTTACTATCAAAACAGAGCTCACGGTGTTTTATTGTGGGGAAAGCAAGTTAATGTAGCCCTGGCTTGTAACTTGCCAGTATAAGAAAAGATCCTAGATTTTCCAAAAGGAAAAATGGATAGCAGATTACATTGTAGGGTCAGCAGTTTCTTAGATGTGGTCATCTGGTTATGGTATCACTCTGAAATATCACCTCCTTCGGTTTTCGATAGGAGTAGGATTGCAGACAATTTGAAGCTCTACTTCATGATGAAAGCCTGGTGAGCTCCAATTGAGAAATACAGACCTGGTTTGGATACTAGATGAGCAGGTGTTTATTAACACACTGTCAGGAAAATTGAGAATTCTCGCAGGTGTTAGTGTCCAAAGTAAAAACCTTCCCTGTCTTCAGAGAGAAGTCGGCTTGGAGGCTACCTTCAGAAAGAATTGGGATCTTCCTTAAGA
>NW_016107523.1:2014051-2024118 GCF_001604975.1 Cebus imitator | reverse complement strand
AGCTCTGGAGCTGTTCAAGCATCACTGCGACTTCTGAGAGACACATCTGTAGTAGTCCATTTTCATTCTGCTATAAAGAACTGGCTGAGACTGGGTAATTTATAAAGAAGAGGTTGAATTGACACAATTCAGCATGGCTGGGAATGCCTCGGGAAACTTAAAATCATGGCATAAGGTGAGGAGGAGAAAGCCACCTTCTTTACAGGTGGCAGGAAGAAGTGCCCAGTGAAGCAAGAAGAACCCCTTATAAAACCATCAGATCTCCTGAGAACTCACTCACTATCACGAGAACAGCATAGGGGAAATTGCCCCCATGATTCAATTACCTCTGCCTGGTTTCTTCCTTGACACATGGGGATTATGGGGATCACAATTCAAAATGGAGATTTGGGTAGGGACATAAAGCCTAATCATGTCGACAACACAGGATGATGGTTCCCCATCCCCACAATGTGTGCAATATTTTAGGAGTCTTTTGTTACTCATAATAGCTAAAGTACAGATCTTTGCAGGTACTTTCAACTTCTATGAATGAAAGCAGGTTCAAACAATAACAATATTCTCACCTGCATCATACTTTTTCAAGAGTGAGCAGTTTGCTGAAAATTGCCCTAACTCATGCTTTTTTAAGTAAGCCATAGTCCTTAGTCTGTAGGTATTCAGAGAAGGGCCCATATCTTTTCGTGCTAGGAAGGACCATGGCCAAGCAATACTGCTATCTAACAAGAAAGCTGTTTTTCTTTAACCTGGACCATTGTCAGAGTAGACATTTAAAAAGTCGCCTGATGAGACCTTTCGAAAATGTAGCAAAGCTTCCATGGACATTCCGATTGGATGTATCATTGCTTCCTGCTCAACTTGCTAAGCTACCTTGAAAACAGAAAATCCTTTTATTTGGGGTAGATATTTAATAAACCAAATTTTAAGTATTGTATATTTTTGAGTTGCTAAAGTGGAAAGACATTATCACTTGAGTATAGTTTTCTTTGATAAACAACCCAGAATATTACTGACTTTAAAGGTCATTGGTTTATTACTTAACCTAAAAACAATTGCTGTGACATATATGGAATATTGTATATCTCATTATTTCTTGATAACTTCAGAAGAGGTAACACAATCGGAGATAGATCTAAAGTGGAATAGGGAATTCAGAATTTATAACAGAAAAGATACAGTAACATGACAAGGACATTCCAAAAACATAGTATATTTTCCATGTGAAAATATAGTTCCAGACCAATTTCAAAAGAATGATAGCTTAAATTCCTCTCTGCTGCAATAAGCTATATCCCCCGCTTGAAATACATTCCACCTTTCCTATAATTACTTCTCCCAGCAGAATTGCAATTATACAATTCTTTTAATCTTTTACTTTTCAAAAATAATGGAAATTTAAATTGGGAATTAAGTTGCATTTAATTTCCAGTTTAGCATTTTAATCTTTGAAAATAGCCTAGCCACAGGCAAGGTGCAGCTGAAAGCTTCAATGACAGCAAACCTAAAATGGGAGACCTGTCAGCTTTGAAATATGAACTGGTGGTTTGGCTTCCAGCAAAGCATTGTCCATTATACTCCCCCTCTTGTACTCCTCTCCCTGTAGCTTTTCTTCCACTGTCGGAGAACTGAAATGCTAATAATTCTCCAGGAAACATATTTCACATAATTTCTATAACACCAAATGAAAAGCCTTAAGACTATCTTATCATAGAAGCTAGTCTTTATTTAACACAAGATTTTATTTGATGTGTAATTTTATATACATATTATATGCCTATATCTAAATACAGAAATACTTTACAGTCTCATTATGTGTAATAAAAATCTAACATCTTCTCAAGCCACATTGCAGTTTGTAGTACCACTTGGATGATGCATCATGAACAAACTTCAAAAGGAAATGTTAATGTGAGAAGCAGATTCCTATGGTTCTGGTAAGATTCTACATCCCCCTCTCCCAAGGTCTGTGGAATAATGTATATGCATATAAACAGTACATACATGGCATCAATTGTTAATAACCATATATATATGTGTGTGTGTGTGTGTATGTGTGTTTAAATTGCATTGAGATTTTCAATATACTCAGCACTTAACCCAGCATCTAACACATTTTATATTTTCCAATAAATGACTGAAGCAAATGAAAACATCAATAAACAGAAAAAAACAAGTATTTTATTCATGTTACTTTAATTTGAGTGGTATTTGGTTCCAATATCTGACAAAAGTTAGTGATATTTAATGTTTAAAATAATTTAATAGGTAGTTCTGCCCTGTAAGTTTTGCCCTGTATCTTTTGTTATGGTCTGTCAGCTATAATTTGTTCAACCTTTTGTGTAGCTTTCTTCCCAGTCTTACAAGTCTAACTGGGGAAAGTAAGGGAATTAACAATTATAAAAAGCCTATTCTTTTTCTAAATATTCATATATCTTTGAATATCTACAAGAATCCTGGAAAAGAGGATCATTTTGCAGAAAAAACCATAGGCTAGAGTTTCTGAACAACTTGTCCCAAAGGTACAGCCAGAATTTGAATCCAAGTCAGTCTAATTCTAAACATAGATCTTTTCCTCAAACCATAACATTTTCAAGA
The DNA here is from genome assembly GCF_001604975.1 of Cebus imitator. Taxonomy (NCBI): domain Eukaryota; kingdom Metazoa; phylum Chordata; class Mammalia; order Primates; family Cebidae; genus Cebus; species Cebus imitator. The sequence continues at coordinate 2,021,523 of NW_016107523.1, read as the reverse complement.
ACTGTATTTTATCATTTCTTATGAACCCTGCCAATTTACTCACAATATTATCAGTAGCCTGGACGTTCAGTAAATGCCAACTGTGAACAAGTGAAGCCTTTAAGACTTAAATGGTGTTGAAGTTCCCTGTTGTGATATTTCAGTTTATTCAGTACCCACCTGAATGAATGCTCTGAAGAAAATAAACAAGTAAAGTTTAATCAGCTAAGTAAATGTTTGGATAAAAAAAATGAAGCTTGTTTAAATAAAGGAAAGCCCTTATTCTTCTGATCTGCTCATTTAAGTCAAACAATTACCATAAAGCTAATTCTCAAAATTATGTTTTCTTTAATTAATTACTGAATTGGGTTAGTACTGTCCTTTGACCCATTAGTCCAAATACATACATGTATACCTACACAAATATGTATATATATATATATGTACACGGAGAGAATCTAAAAAATACTCTTACTGACAAGATGGAGATGACACTAATTTATGCATATATCAGGGCAATTTCAATTTCTGCGTTCTAATAGCTTATCTCTGATATTTGCAAACTAAGAGCTTTATTATAGACTGTACTTGTATGATGAGTTCCCAAACTACAAATGTTTAACTGTCTTTTTAAATTGAGTGTGCGTGAATGATTTTTAACAAAAGCATAATTTGAAATAGTTACTATTATCTTTTAAGCAGCAGGCTGGACTGCTGGAATTTACTTGGAACTGCCAACAAATATCTTCTCTTAAAGGCACTGATCAGGGAACTCTAAACATTCTCGATTATACAACCCCTAAAAAGACGAAAAATGAGTCAACCCTTGCAGATTTTAAAATCTGAGCTTAAAATGTACTTTTCATTATTAGTTTAAATGATTGAAAATAATATAATTTGAGGGACATTGTAAATATTAATATTTTAAAACTAAGATATATGTTTATGCCTGAAAAGTCTTACTGATCACCTATTATGCTTTTCTTAAGCAATATGTATATACAATGAGTGGTTTTTTTCTGTTACTAAAAGTCCTAAATGTAAAATACAAACATTTTCAATTGAGGTATTGTTACAATTATTAATGTACAATTGACCCAAACGATATATGTGTATTATAAAATTTGATAAACATAAAAATAAAATTTTATTGAAAATACATCTCTTAAGATGGATGGGTCTTTATTAATTTATACACCTTCAGAAGAGTATAAATTATTTCTAGAATTGGAAAGTTTTCATCATCAATTCTATCCTTAATTTTTGTCTGCATAGATGTAAATAACGAAAAATTTTATTCAAATAAGTGAGTAGAAGGAAATGAAAGGAATTATATTATAGTAGTGTTGCTTTGTGTTCCTGCTATGTCGTATGCTAAAAGTAAATAATGATTGTTTACCAAAATTTATTTTTAATGATCTATCAGCTGACAACTTATCAGGCGTTCTCTTCCAGTTCAGTTGAAAGCAGAGTTAGCAAACACCCTCCTTGCAAAAAGCTGTATTGCTCTGTCATGAAAGGCATTCAAGCTTCTTTTGTTTGAAGTCTTAGTAAGATCAGAGTTGGACAAAAGTAAGCCCGATTTTCTTAAAGTGGGAGAAGTGGTTAGAAAGGGGAAGTGGTTAGAAAGGAGAAACAGCCTGAGGTCTTGACTACAGACATGTTTTCTTTCAGGCAATTCAGTTTTCAGGAAGAGTACAAAAGAAAGTAGAAGATCTAGCAAAAAATTCCTTTAAAACTATCTGTGCCTATTCCTTGGAATGCCTTCATGTACCCCCAGGTTACTCCACTGTGAGGCCAGCTGTTTTAAGAAATTCGGATTCATTACCTATGACAAGATATATAAATTGGCACATCAGAATCACCTGATAACTTGTGTATCCACTTCCTCAGTTGTATCTCACAGCTAAATAGTTATTTGTTAAACCAAGAAAAGTTACATTTCTGGGAGGAAATGGCCGTATTGATATTTGTGCCTAAATATAATTCTGAACTCCCTCTTTTCTACCTTCTAGGCTTTGAGTTCATTTATTTCAGCAGCAAAAGATGTCAGTAGCAAAAGGCAGTCCCACATAGTGTAGATTCATTGACTCGCTGAGACCAAACTGTGATTTAGAAACAACATTGCCAGTAACTATCTGATTAGCCTTAGGCAAGTTGCTCAACCTTCCTGAATCTGTTTCTTCACAATGATTCCCAGTCTGGCTGCACCTTAGAGTCACACAAAGATCGTTAAAGAAATACTGACGTCCAAGCATCACCCCCAGGAATATGGATTTGATTATCTGCTTAACTCTAATGTGAAGGCAAAACTGGAAAAGTCGAAGTTAGAATCATCATCCATACAGTCTTTCAACAAATTATATATAATAAGTGCCTACCATGAGCACTGTTGCAAGTTTTCTGTGTTAGAAGATTAAAATATCTACATTTTACAGTTCTAAAGAAAAATTGAATGCTACTTGAATAAAATAAATGATACATTTGGGCTTAACAGTCTTGAAAATCCTTTATTCAAAAATGATGCGAAGTAGAGAGGGCAATTTAGTCTACAAAAGCCTTTTTTAAAAACTGAATACATAGCAGACACATACAAAAAAGTGTATAGCATGGAGAAATTCAATAATGTATAGCACAGAGACACCCCCAAATTTGTGTTGTTTATAATGTTGTATCATGGTCTGAATTCCACATGTAGCAGAATGTACCCCTTCATTTTGAGATCCAGAAGGACAAAAGGGTTGCACAGTTACCGTTTTTCTGCCCCTCAGAGATCTTATAAAGTAGTAATAAACAATTAATTCTACCCAGGAGACCAATGAAAATCTATTTTTTTTCTTTTTACCAAAGAAAAACCTCAGAAGGAAAGTAAACTGACCTTTTAAATGAACAAGATCTGGCATGATTGAGCTAACTCAAGGAAGAAAACTCCCCTCTGAGGTGAATAATTTTTTAATTAAAAGGTGAAATCTGACACACCACACTGGTTTTGTTATTATTGTTGTGTTCTTCCATTACTCTGGCACTCATAACAAAAATTATGAGTGTATTATATATGACTGTTTTATAGATGCATATATTCTACTCTATCCATTTTAGTCCATCTTTTCTTAATGCATTTTTCCTGTCACTTTTACTCACTATAATTCAATTTTGTTAGAAAATCTAACTCACTGTTTTATGCTTGTATATTTCAGCTAATACAAAATGTACTAACCTGATTGATTCTGCATTGTTAGTCCACCTTTTAATTTATAGGTAAAGATCAATAATTAACTTTAAGCATTATGCTTTAAAAATCTTAGCCAGAAGGGTTGTTTCCTCAAAATTATTTAACTTTTATTTTTCTTAAATATAATAAAATGCCCTGATAAGGAGTCAAAAATTTTGATTCTAGTTTTCCATTTGATTTGATCATGTAAATTATTTCAGCATGGTGGATGATACATAAATATCTACAGCTTGAAATATGTGCATTGGGGAGGTTTTGTTGAATACTAGATTACTGTTTTGCTATAGTTTGATTTATGTGTGTGTGTTTTTAGCTTGATATTGGAAGGTAACTAGAATTTGAATATATGAAATCTTTGCTTCTGAAATAAATATAGCAATTGAAAATGGACGTTTTATAAATATTGAGTGGGGTAATTTCTGGCAGGTGGGGAAGAGAGTAAAGAAGATTCATTGTATAACAGCAAAGCAAACACACATAAAATTTGTATCATAATGGAACATATCAGCAGATTTGGTTCTCAGAATGACTCTTACATTTTCATTAATGACTATCTAAAAAGAATTAGCACTATGAACTTTCTTTTTCAAAATCAAAAGTTTTTTTAAAAATAAAGAAGTTCAGATTTTAGCATCAACTGACCAAAGCTAAGAGACCATCCAGGGACAAAAAAAAATAATCTGAAGCACTTTCGTAAAACTATATCACAAATCAGTATTTTAGACATTTTGAAGATCATCTCCTTGCTTTTCAACCTTCAGAATTCCGAGATAGGGAATATATATGTTTATATCATCTCTTTCTGAAATAAATCATTTCTGACTTAGCATCTTTTACAGAAGAGCCCCCTGTAAATATCAATTTTTATAATTGACTAGGCCATACTTGTGGTAAAAATGAACGGGCAAGAATAGACATGTCATTCAGGGTCACTTTATTTCTTCAAGCCATTCCCTCCCAACCTCTCATATCCCCTGTGCCCGGAGAAAGTTGGAGTCACAGGTGACACAGCTGGGAAACTTTCTTTATGAAAAGATTAACACACGTTTTAAAAAGAGATACATACGTATGTCAAAGTTATTCCAGAACACTGTTCTCGGAAGGGCAGTAAACCAAGTTAGTTTCTGCTTTTAAAACAGAAACATAAAGCTCATGGGGAAATTTAATCACAATATGCTATTTTTGATTTAAAAATCCATTTAACATAAAGCCTCCAAGAAACAAAGAAAACTTGTTTGTTTATAGAAGACAATGTGCAACTTTTTAACCCCTAAACTAATTTTTTAAATCAAAACCAGAATTATTATTTTTTTCTTTTTAAGCTTTTAATCAAGCACAATCAAGTTCCTGGGGAAAAGATGGGCAATGGCATAAACCAGAGCACAAACATGATATTTAAATCTAAGGTTGTCACATAATGTAAACATATTTCAGTAATGTTCTATAGGATTTGTAAACAATTGAAAAGCTGTTATTTCTTTTACAATTGCAACATAATAAATATTATCATCATATACCTTTCTGGTAGTAATACATGATATTTTGCTTGGTGACAAATGGCTCCACCAAAAGACAGAAAAAGTAAATCAAACCTAGGCATAACATCTATATTATGTAAATGTGTATAGTTGTTACCAGTGGAGATTAACATGATTGATCATGCTTATAGGTCATCTGTTTGACCTTTATACTAAAATGCCATTTCATATCCTTTTTTACATATTGTTATTATTAACCTCCATTAGTCATATATTTTTGTAAATACCTTCTGTAAATCCATTATATATTTTCAAACTTGGTTTATGATTCATTTTGCTGTATGGAAGCTTTAAACCATTAGTTAATTCAGTCTGCTGATTTTGTTTTATGACTTCCAGGCTTTCTGACTTACCAAAAATCTGTCTCCCATGAAGTTTACAGAGTCTTACATTTTCCTTTATTATTTCTAAGAGTTTGTATTTCTAGTTAGCACCTTAATCTACTAGGACTTTGCTTTGGTCTATAGTTAAAGGTATAGATACATGGATAGTCAATTACAAGACACTATTTATTAAGTAAAATGGTCTATCCACACAGAACTGAAATACGCCCTCAATCTTATTTGGATGTTTTCCTGTAGTCTCACTTCTCTAGCCCTATGCCAGCACATTATACTTTTCATCATAATTACTTCAAAGTATAGCCAAAATCTGGAAGTGCAAGTTGCTGCCATAATATGCTTCTGATTAATAAAGTTCTAACCAATTTATACACACACACACACACACACACACACACACACATACACACAAAATTTCCTTCTATGTAAACTTTAAATTACATTATTGCCTATGTCCTTTGAAATTATATTGTCCCCAAACACATCAAAAGCATTCTGATTATAACTGTATTCAATTCAAATGTTAATTTGGCAAGCATTGCAACTTTAATGACAGTAAGTCTTAAATTCTAAAACAAAGTATGTCTCTATGTAGTCAGCTTTTGCTTTTGTTCTTATGTATATTTTTATGCCTTTCACCTATAGAACCTACAATTTTTTAACTTTATTCCTCCTTAATTTATTGTCATCAGTGTGAATGAAAATATTTCTATTTGCATTTATAAATAGTTGTTAATATGAATAAAAGCTATTAAGCTTTCTATATTATATCTATTCATAACATATTTTAAAAATTATTTCTCAGGTTTAAAATTGAGTCTCCTGGGTTTTCTCAGTGTACAATAATCCTACTTAACAATATTTTTTTTTTATTATTTAAAAACATTTGGTTCTTTTTTCTTTTTGAGGTTATCATTATTATTATTATTTTAGGGGTGGAAGTCTTGCTACTTTTGACTTATTTGATGAGCTAGACCAAGCAAAGCTAATTTGAAAACTTTGAAAAATAAAAATTTGATAATATCCAATGTTGACAATGGTGCTTCTTTAAAAGATGGGTGAGCAAACTACAAAAAAACAAACAAAAACTTTGTTTTGTAAACTTTGTTTTTATAAAGTTTTATTGAAATCACAAGCACACTGACTAATTTAATTATTGTCCATAGCTGCTTTCAATGCCACAACTGCAGAATCAAGTAAATGTGAAAGAGAGCATTTGACCCACAAAACTGAAAATATTTACTATCTGCCCCATTACAGAAAAAAAAAATGCAGATTTCTCTTTATCCTTCTCCTTCCTTTTACTATGCAGCAGGCATACTTCTAGGGATTTTTTTTTTTTCCTATATAACCACATATTTTTCCCCCAAAGTTACGAGGAAGTAGATGGGACTTTCTAGCCCCATTTAACATTTGATAACACTAAGGCATGAATAAGCTAAGTCACTTGCCAAAGGTCACTTGGCTGGCAAATATCTTCAGCAAAATTTTGACCTTGAAAGCCCGAATATGAGTTCATACTTGTGTAGTAGAACCCTTTCATCTTTGGTCCCATAGCACTTCTCATATTATGTTGTTTTGTTACATGTTTAATAGACTGTAGCTTTATGTAAACATACCAGCTTTCTTAAATGTTACTTCCTCATAAAGACCTCCCCCTAGACCAGCGGTTTTCATCTAGGGATGATTTTGCTCCGCAGGGGACATTTGGAAATGTCTGGGACAAATTTGCAATCAAAGTAGAGAGTACTATTGGCATCTAATGGGCAGAGGTTAGTTGTAATGCTAAACATCCTATAGTACACAGGACAGTCCACCACAACAAAGACTTATTTGGCTCAAAATGTCAGAGGCTGAGAAACGTTGCCCTAGATCAACTGTCATCTTCCGAATTTTGAAGTTACACATGCAACTAATTGTGCAGTTATTTCACATCTGTACACTCATTCACTGTGTTCACCACTAGACTGAAAAACTCCATTAGAGACCACATGTTTTGTGCAATGCTATATCACGTGTGCCTTCTGCAATAAGTGACACAGTAGATATTCATTAAGTATAAGCTTAGTGAGTGAATAGTGGACAATTTAAAGTTTTATAGTGAATACATGGAACTGTCAAGAGCCCGTGTTTAATAAACATTGTTGTCATATTCTAGCTAACCAAAATTATACATATATATATATATATATATCTCACCACAAGATTTTTATGGTGGTGCTTTTTTCCACAGTTCTAAGTTCTTTAAGAAATATTTACTATCATTAAAAAAAGAAATTTGTGTCTATGAACTGAAGTATTTGTGAAAAAAGATCAACTGATGAGGAGGTTAGAACACTCAATATCTTCAGGTTTTGATAGTTTTGTTTTACTTTGGTGTTA
>NW_016107523.1:2000529-2013971 GCF_001604975.1 Cebus imitator | reverse complement strand
TAACTGCAACCTCCATATCCTGGGTTCAAGCGATCCTCCTGCCTCAGCCTCCCAAGTAGCTAGGATCACAGGCGTGCACCACCATGCCCAGCTAATTTCTTGTGTGTTTTTAGTAAAGACGGGGTTTTACCATGTTGGCCAGGGTGGTCTCGATTTCTTGACCTCGTGATCCACCCAGCTCAGCCTCCCAAAGTGTTGGGATTACAGGCGTGAGCCACCGCAGCCAGCCAGTGTTAAAGATTTTTAACTAGCTCTTCAATGTCCTCTAAGTAGGTAGGGCTGGCTGTAGGCAAGCACCTGAAGTATAGAGTTAGCTTCAGGTCTGCCTTCCTACTCTTACTTTTAGGATTTCCTAATAACTTTATTCTATTTCTCTCAATCCTAACTTCTGCTCTGTATCTCTCTTGTTGGGAAGTAAGACTTAGAATCACGGGCTCTTAGAACACAACAGAACTTTAAGATCACCCCTCCTAATCACCCAACTGATACATAAATTCCCACTTATAACTCCCAGGTCCCAATTTTTCATTATCTTGCCTAGGATCAGGTATCATAAGTGCTAGAAAACACACTATTAATAGAGACCAATTCCTGCTTTTGGAAGTTCTGATATTTATATGGCTATTTATTGAGTCGAATGTCACCCCCCACTTTAGCTTCTATCCAGAGATTGTGGAACTCTTGGGACTACTCAGTACAAGATTAAATTTCTGTCTGCATAACAGTCCTTCAAACATTTGAAGACAGTTATCATCTCTCTTCTTCTCCCTGCTAAACTTCTCTAGATCTTTCATTACCTAGATGACACAGTGTCGAGGCTATGCAATCCATGAACAACTAACTTCCAACTTTTCTCTGACTGGCTTAAAATCTCTTGTAAGATTTGACTATTTATTCGTTACATGAAGGAACAGTGAGAATAAGGGGATGTGGGTCCCTCTTTTTTTCCTCAATGCTTATTTGTTGAATGTTTTTTGCCAAGAGTTGTACTAGGTCCTGGGAATACAATTTTGGGCAAAATAGACAGATTCCTTTCCCTCTTGCTGCTTATGACATACAATTGTCCCTCAGTATCCATGAGGAATTTTCATGATCCCCACAGATAGCACATCCACAAACGTTCAAGTCACATATAAACTGGCGCAATATTTCCATATAACCTATGCATATCATCTTATATACTTTAAAACATCTCTAGGTTACTTATAGTAATAAATACAAATGTAAATGCTATAAAATACTCATTACATTGTATCGTTTAGGGAATAATGACAAAAAAGTATCTATACATCATCAGTACAGGGGTAACCATTCATTGCTTTTCTGAATATTTTTGATGCATGGTTGAATTCAAACATGTGGAACCCAAGAATATGAAAAGCCCCTCTACTAGGTAAGAGACACATGATGGAAACATTACAGATAAAACTGAGGTTACAAATGTGAAAAGTGTTGCCTGAAACCATAAAAGCATATAATAAGGGGGCCTGAATTTAAAAGTATCATCTTACATAATCCTTACAATAACCTAAATATGTATTTTCACCTTAAATATCAAAAAGAGAAATTGCAGAGGTGTTGTTAACATGGTTGCAGGGCCGGGGTCTCAAGAAGAATCTCTGGTTCCCTCACTCTATGAGGGAGGTATGATACCCAAGACTCAAAGACAAGTATGTATAGTCTTAACTCATAGTTCCTTCTGACACCATGCTTCCTACCACAGGCTAGGATTCAGAGTCAGCCATAAAGATCCAGAAATGAATAACACATACAACTAGTTCAGGGGAGAATGCTTAATTGCTCTCTACATTGCCAATACAAAATGAAGAAGGAGGGCTAACCACATCTTTCAGCATTGTCAAAATAGCCATAGACCAGAGAGAGTATTACAAATACCTCCAACTCAGTTCAGACTTCATTTCTACTAATCTGGAATTGCTGCAGCCAGAAACTGAAGTAAATACTACTTAAATTTAAGAGACATGTACCTATCTCTTAACAAATGTATTGTCCTCAAATGTAAATATCCATTTCAAATACACAAGGATTATTGTGATATAAAGCAAGAACTGCTATATATCTTTTATTTTTCTTGTCCAGGGGCCTTTAGGCACTGGATAGGTGTTAACTGGCATGGCTACTCTGGAATATTTACTCATATATGTGAACCATAATGGCCTTAATAACTACAGATAAATCTTTCATATTAATCAACTACCTTTCAAAATGCATACCACACACTATTCTGGGAATGGAGCTAGATTTGAGCCATTAGTAAAGGTCTACAAAGTAAAATCACTGTTACTGTTAACTTTTCTTTTTTCTATTGAAATATGGATATCATTTGGATATGTGTCCCTGCCCAAATCTCATGTTGAAATTTAATCCCCAATGTTGGAGGTGGGGCCTGGTGGGAGGTAAGTGGATCATGTGGGTGGATTTCCCATGAATGGTTTAACACCATCCTCTTAGAGCTATCCTCATGTTGATGAGTGAGTTCTCTGAGATCTGGCAGTGTAAATGTATGTGGCACCTCACTCTGTCTATCTTGCTTCTGCTCTAGCCAGATGATGTGCCCACTCCCATTTTGCCTTCTGCCATGACTGGAAGCTTCCTGAAGCCTCCCCAGAAGTAGATGCTGCCATACTCCTGGTACAGCCTGCAGAACTGTGAGCCAAGTAAGTATCTTTTCTCATACTTTACCCAGTCGCAGATATCTCTTTACAGCAATGAAAGAACAGATTAATATAACACAACACAGACACACACAAATAAACTCATAATATATGAATTAAGACAATATTTTGAACATTATGGAAATATGCCAACATAATTTCATGAATGTCTTTTGTATATCCTTTCAGAGATTAGAAGTTCTTTCATACCTCTTATATTTTGTACATTAATTTAAAAATAAAGGCTTTGTAGCTTGAACTCTGCCTGTGTATTGATGGTGGTTTTAGTGTTTCACCTTTGCTGTTCCACTAACATATCCTCAATAAATCAATTCCAAGTGCCAGAAAACGAGTAAGCTTTTCATTTTATTTTATGTTTTGCACATTTAGAATGTTTCCCAAAAAAAGGAGGGAGACGGCAGATATTAGAGAGTGCCTACTGTATGATGGTCAATCATAATAGGCTCTTTGATAAATATTTGTTCATTTTGACATCCCATCTTGTTCTAGTCTATGATGGGGGCTTTAACCTGACATCTGTGGATGGAATTTAGGGAGGTTCCAGGATCCCAGGAATTATATAATGTAAATAACCTTTCTTTGTGAGTCAGATGTTACATTCCATTTTACAGTGGAAGATTATTGAGATCCAGCAACATACCCATGTCATTGATAATTTATCTACATTGGATTCTATACCAGTCCTGTGTTACTCTAAAACACATGGTTGCTTCAACATACACGCTGCCTTCTTACAGAGCTGTGAAGAAGTTGAAACTGCAAAAACTGTTAAAGATCAATCAGATAAACTTCATATTATACAGCCTTCTTGTGAGTATACCTTTCAATTATCTGAAAATTATCATACATCAGTGACAAATACAGAATTAATCTCATTTGAATCAAATATTTAAAAGAATTTCAACTGTTGACATAATTTTGAGAACATACTGTGTTTTTCAACTGAGGCATAATTTGCATACAATAAAGTGCACAAGTCTAAGTTTTTTGACAATTGAATATATCTATATATTCACCACCTGAACAAAATATACAACATTTCTATTACCCCCAAGAAAGTCACTAATGCCTCTGTCCAGTCCATTTCAACCGTTACCAAAAAGTAACCCCTTTCTTAATTCTATTACCATAAATGAGTTTTGCTGTGCTTTAACTTCAAATAAACACCCATGTTTGTGTCTATGACATTTTGCTCAGCATAATATTTTTGAGATTCATCCATATTGTTGCTTTTATCAATAGTTTGTTCCTTTACTCACTGCTGAGTAAAAATCTATTAATGGTTTAACAGAGGCATCAACTTTTAAATGTTATTACTTTCAGTATGTATTGCTCATCTTAATGAGTATGATAAGCTTAAATATTAGCTTAAATTAGTGTCTCTCTTTTTGATTTTTATTTTAAATTGTTGTGGGTACATAGTAGGAGTATATATTTGTGGATTACAGGAGATGTTTTGGCACAGGCTGCAATGTGAGATAATCACATCATGGAGAATGGGGTAACCATTCCCTTAAGCATTTTTCCTTTGTCTTACAAATAATTCAATCACACTTTTTCAGTTATGTTTAAATGTACAATTAAGTTATTATTAACCATAATCATCCTGTTGTGTGATCAGATCAAATAGTATGTCTTATTTTCCCTGTAGAATTATTTGGAAATTTTCTGTTTATGTTTTCATGACCTTTGGGATTTGGGGAAGAATTTCAGTATTTTTGACATAAGGATATGGTTGGTTCACTTAGACCAGCAGTGAACTTCAGGGGGTCAATAGCATGCAAATAGGTATTTACATATTAAACATTTTTATTTCTGTTAACATCAAAAATTTATTGGGCATTTAATCTTTTAACAGAAAATATCTCATGGTTTCCTATGAAAGGTAGACATTCTTCATATTTTATCTATGTAAAATAATTTACATTTATTTTTACTTATTTGAATTGGCAAATATAAGTTGTATATATTTATCATGTATTATATATGTTGGATTGAAAAATGTGTCTATTGTGGAATAGCTAAAATGAGCTAATTAACATATATATTACCTCACATACTTACTGTTTTTTGTGGTGAGAACACTTAAAATCTCCTCTTAGTAATTTTCAATATTATATTGTTATGAATTATATTCACCACGTTGGATCATAGATCTCATGAACTTATTTCTACTATCTAACTGAAATTTTATATCCTTTGATCAACATAGTCCTTTTGTATCCTTTGATTTTAAAAAAGGTGTTAATTTTAACAGTGTCAAGACTTTTAATGATACCAGGTCCTGAAAATGTGAGACTGTGTTTCTGATACAGTTTCTTTAAACATGAAAAGGGCTGTATGCATTTGAAATACAGTAGTTGATGAACATCTTTTAGATTTTTCAGTAGAATTAAAACTGGATGATAAAAATTTAGCACATATCAACTATATTCCAAAAATCCATAAAAATGCCTAGGAGAAACATTTAAAAGGTTAAGAAAATTAATAAGATAATAAGATAATTTTATTAAGAAAAATTATCCAAAAGTAGAAGTAAAACCAAAGGATGATTGTGTCCATTTCAAAATAATGGTAGCGTTGTTTCCTAACAAACTTCTCACACACTCACAAGAGCTTCAATATTTTCAGAGAAAAGCAACTCCTACTGTTTACTGTTAATTTGGGTCCACACATGTTACAACTTTATGAAGTTAAATGCAAATTTAGAAAACTGATATGATGTAAATGACCTTTTACCCAGTAGAGAAGGATGTAGGATATTAACAAGTTTAATATCATATTCACTAATCTTACTCCAGAATACTTTTTCAAAAATTCACTAATTATAGAAGCATTTGTCTCTTGTATTCTCTTTTGAACCAGTTTTGTCCCCCTACTGGCTCTCCAATTACTGTGTTAAATAAAACCTACCATGGATTCAGTATGATTTACATGAAAATTATGTTTCTTAATAAAAATTCACTTTGCCAATAGGTGGTGGGATTATGAATTTCCTTTGACTTTATTATTCAAAACTTCTTCAGTATATTCTGAAAAAAATTAAACATTTAATTGGAAAAATGGTGGGATTATGAATTTCCTTTGTACTTTTCTCTATTATTCAAAACTTCTTCGGTATACTCTGAAAAAATTAAGCATTTAATTGGAAAAATCACGTGCTGTATTAAAATCTGTTTAGCTTCATGTTGCCTTATTTATGCAAGATGTTACATATCATACAAAAGAATCTAACTGACTAAAGATAAAACAGTTTTACAATCGATAGTGTTTTCCTTTTCTCTTCCATCAGCAGCACAGTAATGTACAATAAGGAAATAAACTTTAGAAATATGAAATGTGTATACATATTGACATGTGCTTATTGTGAATGTGATGAGAAAGGCAAGTCAAGACAGTGAGAGTTAGGTTCATTACACTGCATTCTCACACTACAAATGAAAGACTGGCAAATATTGGCTAAAATTCAATAACTTCCACAGCCAAGATACATACTATAATTTGAACATTGATTCCCTTTGAGAACCTTTCTCCTCAGGCACCATCAAGACAGATGTCAATAATTAGTAGTTCAGCCAGGGGTTGGACCACAAATATCAACTTGAGCAAAGTACACTACACCCTCCACATTTGCTTCAGCACTGACAGTTCTGAATACTCTCTGGTGGCCAAACTCACTTGTTTTTACCTTTGAAATGAGTCAGTTTTCACTGAATTCTGTCGGGTGCTGAGCCACTAACAGAAGTGAGATGTGCAGTCTGATGACTCATAGTTGCAAGTCACTAAATATTGCCAATTCCACACATTTTTTCCCCTTGCAAACTTTTGGGAAGGGGGAAGGGTGTGAGCAACTGCATATAAAGAACATCTGTAGTTTCTTTCTTTTCTTTTCTTTCCTTTCTTTTTTTTTTCTTTCTTTCTCTCTCTCTCTCTCTTTCCCTTCCTTTTGTTCATGCGTTTGTTTTTTGTTTGTTTTTGTTTCATACAGAGTCTTACTCTGTCACCCAGGCTCGAGTGCAGTGGTGCTATCTCGGCTCACTGCAGCCTCTGCCTCTTGGGTTTAAGCAATCTTCCCGCTTCAGCCTCCTGAGTAGCTGGGACTACAGGTGAGTGCCTCCACGCCAGGCTAATTTTATTATTATTATTATTATTATTATTATTAGTAGTAGTAGTAGTAGTAGTACTAGTAGTAGTAGTAGAGATGGGGTTTCACCATGTTGGCCAAGCTGGTCTCAAATTACTGGCCTCAAGCAATACTCTCACCTCAGCTTCCCAAAGTGCTGCAATCACAGGCTTGATTGAATCCTACCATGCTTGGCCAGGAGCACCTCTATTTTCTACCTCAAAAACAAAGCCCCCTACACCCATTCCACAGATTATACTGTTACTTTCGATCTTGAACTTCTTCTTTTAATTGTTAAAAGCCTGAAGAAAATTTAAAGCTGTTTATACATCTATTTTCTAAATCAGAACAACTCTACTTTTGAAATGGGATGAGAGAATGGAAAGAAAAAAGGTTGGGAGAGGAGCAGAACTGGGAAGGAAAGGTGATCTCCAGTCCTTTTTCCTCCCTTCTCTGCTCCAGCCCACTTTTCCAGTCTTTATAATAAGTATTATTTATTGTCCTACAAATGTTCCAAGTTTACTAATTATAAAAATCTCATGATGCTTTATTAAATAGGGCAACTTTGACATTGCAAAGCAATACTAACAAAATATGTAATTCAAAAATTTCAAAATGCACACCTATGTAATTTGAAATTACATGTAATTTCATATTACACATGTGTGTAATACAATCACATGTAATAACCAATACACATGTAGCACAATGTTATATGTGACATGTTGTGTTATGCTATGTACATATGTACATGTTATGTAATGTGTTACACATGTAACATGTGACGATCAATTACATGTGTAACATATCAATTACACCTGTGAAAACACACATATGCAATTACACACACATGCAATTTGAAATTTTCTAATAGTCATATTTTTAAAAGCAAAATGAAGTAGGTAATTTACTTTAATTATATATTTTACTTAATCAAATAAAACAAAACCATCACTTTAACATGGAATAAATGAGAGTTTACTTCCTTTCTGGTTCTAAGTATTCAAACCCTGGGATGTGTGTTACACTTAGTGCCCATCTCAATTAGTACTAGCCACATTTTAAAAGCTCCATATCCTATGTGGCTGGTGGGTACTGAATTGGTTATTGCAGCTCTAAAGAGAGACCTAACATTGTGATTTTTATTGTCAGGAAAATCTGAAAATCATTTGTCTGCTTGGATGAGGCATCAGGTCTCACTCCTTGCAAACACATCTCTCTCACTAACAAAGCCTGGATTAGTTCAGTGTTGATGTCATGCTGCTACAAGCTCACAATGCTGTTAGTGTTCACAGAAATAGGACACAGTGGTTCACCCCTTATCTGTAGGGGATACATTCCAAGACCCCCAGTGGATGCCCAAAACTGCAGATAGTACTGAGCCCTATACATACTTATGATACATTTTAATTTATAAATTTGGCACAGTTAAGAGATTAAAAATCATGAATAAAAATAGAACAGTAATAGCAATAGATTGTAATGAAAGTCATGTGAATGTGAGCTTTCTCTGTCTTTCTTAAAATATCTTATTGTACTGTACTCACCTGTTTTCAGAGAGCAGTTGATCATGGGTCACTCAAAATGGGGAAAGCAAAACTATGGATAAGTGGGAATTACTGTACTTCAAAGTGAAGCAGATCACAGGAATTTTGAAAATATCACTTATGATAAAATATTTTGTTCCACCATTATGCAGACATACATTAGTGTCTACATCATTACCACCATCTGTGATTTCCCTTTAAGGGTGGAACTATTTATATGCAAATTCAAAACCACCCTAACCAGGAGGCCATACTTAGATTACCTTCTGGAAAGTTACTTAACTCTCTGAAATTTAAATTTAAATAAAGAGTAAAATTCTTATTTCATTTGGGTTTTGAGAACTATATCGGGAGCTCAGTATCCTATGAATGAAAGAGTGATCATGTAAACACGGCCAAATATTGTCTAGGGAAAATGCTGAAGGGAACTTTCCAAATCCACTATAGTTCTTCTTTCTTACCATTCCATTTATGGGCTGCCCCACTTCTTATTCCCTGGCATCTGCCCTCTGTCCCTTTCTGATTGTGAGTACAGTCAACAGTGATACAGACAAAGTCATTCACTTATCTGTTTAAGAATCCAGAGCAATGATAGGATTAGACTTCCAAGTTCTTATAAGTCAAAAGGTACAAATCCCTAAAAACTGCTGAATGAGTATCACAGTGTTGGCAGTTATAATAGAATTTTTATTTTCGAAAGAGAAATTTAAGTCAGGGATATCACTATACAAATATCCTTTTATTTCCTTTTCGGGAACTCTATAAGAAGCCATACTTGTTTCACTGCTGGATCTCTATTTCCTGGAATAATATTTGTCACACAGTAGGCCAACAAATACTTGTTTAATTTATAAATTGAGAGAGTTGCTTGGTAAAATTCAACCCTCTAAAAGTATGTGAGGGTTACCACTCTGCAGTACGGTCTCCTTTGGCAGCAAGAGCTTAATATTTGATTTTGAGAGAGCTGAGAATGATATGCAAAACAGCATTAATTCCTTCCCTATATTTTTAATTAGAGTAAAGTTGTCTTTCAAAATAAGACTCCTGAGTACTTTATGATCACAGTAAATCCTTCTTAATCATATTTACTGATTTATTTTGAGGCCGAAAACATATACAACACCTTCAGATGGATGCTGAAGTAGAAATAAGCCATTTAAAAGTGGTCGTCATGTGGAATGTCTGAGAAGAAAATAAGTATCACAAGATGACAAAATCTGTTAAATATCTGTCTCAAATGATGGCTTGAAGTTGCACTCTTTCAAGTCGGCCAAACTACAGTTTCCCTTTAAAGTTCTCACCATAATTATAATGGAAAAACCTAGGAAACATAGAGCAAACCGTAAGTATCCTAAACAAACTTAAATCTTGAAAATTGCAAGACTCATCCCCACATGCCTCTACTTAAACACATTCGGCAACTGTAGTTGATAGGCTAAAACACAGACTTGTCTGTCCACCATGTAATGTCCTTTGCAAAGTGCTCCCAGCCTACCTGTCTAGCCCCTCCTATCTGCCACCTGGGGGCCTGGGCTCCCAAAGCTTTTGCCACTTAATATTGGTTGCCATTCTCCAGGCTGGCTTTTCCAGACTGCATTTCTATAAAACTTTTAAAATACAGTTATTATGGAATTTTAAAACTATTACATACTATACCATAACTTTGAGGTTTATGTATCTATCTCTCCCTGCACTAGACTGGCTTCCTTGAGTGTTGGAAATATGATTGATTCCTTATTCCCTCAAATGAAGGCAGGCATCGGCCTCCCTGACTGAGGTAGGGTCATTGCACAGTATTATTTTCCTTAATGTTGAAACTCTTGGTCTGCGGCACTGTCCTGAAACTTAAGAAAACTATGTTGAATGAGCCAAAGAAGGCTGATATTCATGGAACAGTAATTTTAAGAGAAAATAGTTTTGCCTGTAGGGAAGCATGTCTTATGGTGGGGTTTTCTCTTACAGGAGGCAATTACTAAATCCTTGGCTATGATATTCTAAGGGCTTCTGCCCTGTGGAAACCAAGATGCTTTCTTAGAGAACATCAGCCCTCACTACACACAATCCAATGCTTATGTCCTCCATGTGAAAGCTGCTTGCTAATTTCTTCTGTCACCTCAGTAACCTATGTCTTAGAGTGATATAGAATCCCCCAAATCCATATTTCAACAGATTAACATGAGAGTAACAATGTAATTGAAGGCACTTCTTAAAATATAAAGTTCCTTGTTATGTTATAACCACTGTTATTATCATCAACAACCCTAACATCATCACCAATAATAACTCCTTTTAACATCCTTATTTAATACACTATGGGTCAAGTTATAACCATATTAATAAATATATTATGTCTCAACTTTAATGATGACAATATAGAATAATTTTAAGTAGAGTTATACTTATCACTAAATAACAATTTAAGAATAAAAGAAGCTTCATCTTCACCATTTAGTATACTTAAGGTCTCCTAGGAAGATCTTGTCCTGTAGTGAATGGTATTATTCTTTTTATTAGTTTCCTCAAAATGTACTAGGCAGAGCCATGACTTAATGCTTGTGGCTTAACATTTCTAACTTCTAGCTGATGAACAGTAAAAAAACCCAAAAAACAAACAAAAAATATATATATGGTGTTTGAATCCCAGAGATTTCACTTACTAGCTTTAAGATTTGGGACAAGGCATTTAACCTTTCTGAAATTTTTGTGTAAGATTTATAAGAATAGTTTTCTTTTATTCATTTATTTATTTTATTGCATTTTAGGTTTTGGGGTACATGTGAAGAACAGGCAAGATGGTTACATAGGTACAATGGCAGTGTGATTTGCTGCCATCCTCCCCTTCATCTATATCTGGCATTTCTCCCCTTGCTATCTCTCCCCACCTCCCCACCCCCCCGGCCCTCCTCCATTTTCCCCCAACAGACCCCAGTGTGTAGTGCTCCCCTCCCTGTGTCCATGTGCTCTCATTGTTCAACACCCACCTATGAGTGAGAACATGTGGTGTTTGATTTTCTGCTCTTGTGTCAGTTTGCTGAAAATGATGGTTTCCAGGTTCATCCATGTCCCTGCAAAGGACACAAACTCAACGTTTTTGATGGCTGCATAATATTCCATGGTTTATATGTGCCACATTTTCCCTGTCCAGTCTATCATCGATGGGCATTTGGGTTGGTTCCAGGTCTTTGCTATCGTCAACAGTGCTGCAATGAACATTCGTGGGCATGTGTCCTTATAGTAGAACAATTTGTAATCCTTTGGATATATACCCAGTAATGGGATTGCTGGGTCAAATGGAATTTCTATTTCTAGGTCCTTAAGGAATCGCAACACTGTCTTCCACAATGGTTGAACTAATTTACACTCCCACCAACAGTGTAACAGTGTTCCTATTTCTCCACATCCTCTCCAGCATCTCTTGTCTCCAGATTTTTTAATGATTGCCATCCTAACTGGCATGAGATGGTATCTCAAAGTAGTTTTGATTTGCATTTCTCTTATGACCAGTGATGATGAGCATTTTTTCATATGTTTTTTTTGGCCTCATGTATGTCTTCTTTTGTAAAGTGTCTGTTCATATCCTTTGCCCACTTTTGAATGGGCTTGTTAGTTTTTTTCTTGTAGATCTGTTTTAGTACTTTGCAAATACTGGATATCAGTCCTTTGTCAGATGGGTACACTGCAAAAATTTTTTCCCATTCTGTTGGTTGCTGATTCACTCTAATTACTGTTTCTTTTGCCATGCAGAAGCTGTAGAGTTTGATTAGCTCCCATTTGTCTATTTTGGCTTCTGTTGCCAATGCTTTTGGTGTTTTGGTCATGAAGTCCTTGCCTACGCCTATGTCCTGAATGGTTTTGCCTAGATTTTCTTCTAGGGTTTTTATGGTGTTAGGTCTTATGTTTAAGTCTTTAATCCATCTGGAGTTAATTTTAGTGTAAGGTGCCAGGAAGGGGTCCAGTTTCTGCTTTCTGCACATGGCTAGCCAGCTTTCCTAACACCATTTATTAAACAGGGGATCCTTTCCCCATTGCTTGTTTTTGTCTGGTTTGTCAAAGATCGGATGGTTGTAGACATGTTGTGTTGCGTCCGAGGCCTCTGTTCTGTTCCATTGGTCTATATCTCTGTTTTGGTACCAGTACCATGCTATTTTGATTACTGTAGCCTTGTAGTATAGTTTGAAGTCTTGTAGTGTGATGCCTCCTGCTTTGTTCTTTTTGCTTAGAATTGACTTGGCTATGCGGGCTCTCTTTTCATTCCATATGAAGTTTAACGTTTTTTTTTTGTTTTGTTTTGTTTTTTTCCCAGTTCTGTGAAGAAAGTCATTGGTAGCTTGATGGGAATAGCATTGAATCTGTAAATTACTTTTGGCAGTATGGCATTTTCATGATATTGATTCTTCCTAACCATGAACATGGAATGTTTCTCCATCTGTTTGTGTCATCTCTTATTTCGTTAAGCAGTGGCTTGTAGTTCTCCTTGAAGAGGTCCTTTACGTTCCTTGTTAGTTGTATTCCTAGGCAATTTATTCTCTTTGTAGCAATTGTGAATGGCAGTTCGTTCTTGATTTGGCTCTCTTTAAGTATTTTATTGGTGTATAGGAATGTTTGTGATTTTTATACATTGATTTTGTATCCTGAGACTTTGCTGAATTTGCTTATCTGTTTCAGGAGATTTTGGGCTGAGATGATGGGGTCTTCTAGATATACAATCATGTTGTCTGCAAATAGAGACAATTTGACTTCCTCCTTTCCTATTTGAATACCCTTTATTTCTTTATCTTGCCTGATTGCTCTGGCTAGAACTTCCAGTACTCTATTGAATAGTAGTGGTGAGAGAGGGCATCCTTGTCTAGTGCCAGATTTCAAAGGGTATGCTTCTAGTTTTTGCCCATTCAATATGATATTGGATGTTGGTTTGCCATAGATAGCTTTTATTATTTTGAGATATGTTCCAACAATACCTAGTTTATTGTGGGTTTTTAGCATAAAGGGCTGTTGAATTTTGTCAAAGGCCTTCTCTGCATCAATTGAGATAATCATGTGGTTTTTGTCTTTGGTTCTGTTTATGTGGTGAATTAC
>NW_016107523.1:1990283-1997679 GCF_001604975.1 Cebus imitator | reverse complement strand
AGATTAGGTCTTTTCACATAGTCCCACATTTCTTGGAGACTTTGTTCATTCCTTTTTACCCTTTTTTCTCTATTCTTGCCTTCTCGTTTTCTTTCTTCTGCTTGGTCAGTTCAGCTGTTGAAACTTGTGCAGGCTTCACGAGGTTCTCGTGTTGTGTTTTTCAGCTCCATCAATTCACTTATATTCCTCTTCATGTGTTGTCCATTCTCTTTAGCATTTCGTCAAATCTTTTTTCAAGGTTCTTAGTTTCTTTGCATTGGGTTAGAAGATGTTCTTTTAGCTCACTGTAGTTTCTTATTACCCACCTTCTGAAGTCTGATTCTGTCATTTCACCATACTCGTTCTCCATCCAACCTTGTTCCCTTGCTGGTGAGGAGTTGTGATCCCTTGTAGGAGGAGAGGTCTTCTGGTTTCGGGTGTTTTCATCCTTTTTGCACTGGTTTCTTCCCATCTTTGTGGGTTTATCCACCTGTTGTCTTTGTAGTTACTGACTTTCAGATTGGGTCTCTGAGTGAACTTCCAGTTTGTGGATGCCGAAGTTACTTCTTTTTCTTTGCTTTCCTTCTAACAGTCTGGCCCCTCTGCTGTAGGACTGCTGAGGTCCACTCCAGGCCCTGCTTGCCAGGGGATCACCTGTAGCAGCTGCAGAACAGTAAGGGTTGCTACCAGTTTCCTCCTGTGCTATCTTTGTCCCAGTAGGATGCCTGGCAAATGTCAGTCTGTTCTCTCCTTTATGAGGCGACTCTTTGGATATACGGGGGTCAGGGAGCTGCTTGAGGAGACAGTCTGTCCTTTATTGGAGCTCAAGTCCTGAGCTGTGAGCTCCATTGTTCATTCAGAGTTGCTGGGCAGGTACGTTTAGGTCTGCTGCAGCAGAACTCATAAACCGCCTTTTGTTCCCAGGTGCTCTGTCCCAGGGAGTTAGGGCTTTACTTATGAGTTTCCGTTGTGCTGTTGCCTTTTTTTTCTTTCAGGACCCAGGGAGGAGGCAGCCTAGTCACTGTCTGCCTGCAGAGGCTTTGCTGAGCTGCTGTGGGCTCCGCCCAGCTGCCGTGTGATCTTCCCTGCAGTCCTGTTTATATGGGTGTAGTTACAACTGCCTTGGCAATGGTGGCCCGCCTCTGTTATGGCCGACTCTCTCTGTAGTGGCAGGTTGCCTCAGCAACGGCGGGCTGCCTCAGGGATTGCCAGACTGCCTCCGTAGTGGTTCAGTAATGGTGGACACCCCTCCCCCACAGAGCCGGACCATCCCAGGTTTAGCTGTTCTTGCTGTGAAACTCTCAACCCAGAGCATTTTCAATTACTGTTTTTCGTTGTTGTTGTTGGGGGGGGGTGGGGGGACCAGCCAAGCCTGATCACCTGGCTCCCTGACTCAGACTCTTTTTTTGTTGTTGTTGTTGAACGGTCGACCCTTTCCCAGTGTTCCAGTCGCCTGTTGAAAAGGCACTGGTCTCTCCCCTGCCATGACTCACTGAGCCAGCTGAAACAGTGGCGCTGAGATTCCTGGCAGTTTTTTTGCCTAGGAGTCTCCTGGCCTGGCTCGCTATTTCAGATGAATGGGCGACTCTGCCGTCTCAGGGCTCCAATCGCCAGCTAAGAGGGTACCTGGACCAGTGTCTTTTGTATGGAGAATCACCGTGCCAGGGCACGGGCAAAGCAGCCACATGGGCTGAAACAGCCGCGCCAGCCAAAAAGCCACACTGGCGACCCATGCGGCTCCTCCGCCTGGGAATCTCCTGTTTTGTGGGCAATAAAAATCCATCTGGAAATGCGGCGTCCACTCACCCTCTGCACTTTCACTGGGAGCTGCAATCCTGACCTGTTCCTAGTCGGCCATCTTCCCCCAATTCAAGATTTATAAGAATACTTTTCTACCTGTCTTTCTGGGAATATTTCAAAATCACATGAAGTAATAATCCTGGTAATTTTGAAACAGCATGCAAAAGCAAGGCACTAAACCAATGTTATAAACTATTGCAATTAAATAAATCTTGTATTATATATTTCTGTGCATATTTTTGTAAAGTTGATTTTGTATCATCTCAAATTATTAATTTTCTGAACTGGCTTCTTATTTTTCTAAAACTTATACTTCCTTACACTCACCATATTACGACCTTGTGACACTTGACCAGAAATAACACAACACACACATACATATACATACTGTGTTAGTCCCTTCTTGCATTGCTATGAAGAAATACCTGAAACTGGGTACTTTAAAAAGAAAAGGGATTTTCTTTTGACTTATGGTTCCACAGGATGTACAGGAATCATGTCACTTGCATTTACTTCTGGTGAGGGCCTCAGAAAGTTCACAAGAATGGTGGAAGGCAAAGGGGAGAGCAGGAATGAGATGGAGGTTGAGGTCTCAGACTCTTTTAAACAACCAGGCCTAGCATGAACTAACTTGTCACCAAAGGGATAGTGCTAAGCTATTCATGAAGGATTCACCCACATGATCTAATCACACCTATCAGGCCCCACCTCCAACACTGGAAACCACATTTCAATATGAGGTTCTGAGGTAATAAACATCCAAACCTCCCCTCAACACACACACACACAATTAAAACAAAAAAAAATCGATGAAATATCTATTTATGATGAATGCTGATATTTTCTATTTTGTTTCACTGAAAAACAAAGTCTGGCGGTGATCCACAAATTGAGTTTATGATTCACAGTTTGGAAAACACTACCACACTGGATATAAAAATGAAATAACCAAAACAAAACCAACAATAAAATTAAAAATGTCCTCAGCATTATTTTTTGTCACTTCTTTCCATGAATCCGCACTCTTACCAAGAGTGCCTCTCATATCGTCATTATCATATTACAAGTTTTTCTGACATAATCACTTTTCAACATTTTCTCATTTTCATGGATTTATACATCTCTCACTTATTTTCCTATCACTCTCTCTGTAAAGCTTTCCCAATCCTTCTAGCTAGTTACTTTTTGGGTTGCCTCTTCTCTGACTCACTTCATGGTGTACTGACCTGCATTATACCTATTAGGTGCTATTTTTATGGCATAAATGTTCATCTGCTAATTATACCACTTAGATATTTCAATTGTTTAAATGCCCATCAATTTCAGCAAATTTTGGATTATTTGTGCATAGATTAGGATTGTATCAGTTTCAATATCCTGAGCACCTAGCACAGAGTCTGACACAGAGCAGCCCCAAAACTAAAAGTTTGCTGAATAAATGTGTTGATTTTAAAAGTTGGGTGAAATATAGAGAAGTGTCAAAGTATACAAGATGGCCAG
Source organism: Cebus imitator (assembly GCF_001604975.1). Lineage (NCBI taxonomy): Eukaryota > Metazoa > Chordata > Mammalia > Primates > Cebidae > Cebus > Cebus imitator. Next base: position 1,994,400 of record NW_016107523.1, on the reverse strand, counting down.
GTTCTCTAAGATAAAGGTAATCTCCCTGGTGTGATTCCATCCTGTGTGGCTGTTCTTTTGAGCAGCAGTCGTTTATCTCCATCTGCCTTCTCTCCCACCTAAGTGTGTGCCACCATCCGATGGAAGATTCGATGGACATGGACATGAGCCCCTTGAGGCCCCAGAACTATCTTGTTGGTTGTAAACTAAAGGCCAACAAAGATTATCATTTTAAGGTGGATAATCATGAAAATGAGCACCAGTTATCTTTAAGAATGATCAGTTTGGGGGCTGTTGCAAGGGATGAACTACAATACACATTGTTGAAGTAGAGGCAATGAATTACGAAGGCAGTCCAATTAAAGTAACATTGGCAATTTTGAAAATGTCTGCATAGTAAATGGTTTCCCTTGAGGGCTTTGAAATAACACCACCAGTGGTCTTACAGTTGAAGTGTGTTTCCGGGCCAGTGCATATTAGTGGACAGCACTTAGTACCTGTGGAGGAAGATGCACAGTCAGAAGATGAAGATGAGGAGGATGTGAAGCTCTTAAGGATATCTGGAAAGCAATCTGCCCCTGGAGGTAATAGCAAGGTTCCAGAGAGAAAAAGTAAAACTTGCTGCTGATGAAGATGACGATGATATAATGATGATGATGAGGAGGAGGAGGAAACTGAAGAAAAAGTGCCAGTGAAGAAATCCATACAGGGTACTCCAGCCAAAAATGCACAAAAGTCAAATCAGAATGGAAAAGACTCAAAACCATCAACACCAAGATCAAAAGGACAAGAATCCTTCAAAAAACAAGAAACACCCTGAAAACACTAAAAGGACCTAGTTCCGTAGAAGACATTAAAGCAAAAATGCAAGCAAGTATAGAAAAATGTGGTTCTCACATGGACACAGGGACATCACACACTGGGGTCTGTTGGGGGGTGGGGGGACTAGAGGAGGGAGAGCAGGGGGTGGGGAGATTGGGGAGGGATAACATTAGGAGAAATACCTAATGTAGGTGTTGAGGGGATGGATGTAGCAAACCTCCATGGCATGTGTATACCTATGTAACAATCCTGCATGATCTGCACATGTACCCCAGAACTTAAAATACGTAAATAAAAAGAAGGTGGCTCTCTTTCCAAAGTAGAAGCCAAGTTCATCCATTATGTGAAGAATTCCTTCTGCATGGCTGACCAGGAGGCTGTTCAAAATCTATGGCAGTGGAGGAAGTCTCTTCAAGAAAATAGTTTAAACGAGGTGTTAAAAATTTTATATTTTGTTTCATTGCTGTAACAGTTGATATCTGGCTGTTCTTTTTATAATGCGGAGTGAGAACTTTCCCTATCATGTTTGATAAATGTTGTCCATGTTCCGTTGCCAAGAATGTATTGTCCAAAATCCCCTTTTAGTTTTTAAAGATGGAACTCAACTTTTTTCTTGGTTTTAAGTAGATATGGAATGTTACAATAGGACATACTAGTAATAGTGGTCAGACATAGAAATGGTAGGGAGACAAAAATATACATGTGAAATAAAACTCAGTATTTTAATAAAGTTAAAAAAAAGATAAAGGTAATCATGTAAGAAGATTCGTCTCTTGGGTGCAACAACTAGGGTAGCCTCCCAAGCCCTGCTCCTTGTAATAGCAGTAGTGATCAGTATCACTGCTATGGTTTGGATATTTTTCTCTCCATAACTAATGGTGACATTTAATTGACATTTTGACAGCATTACGGGGTGGAACCTTTAAGAGGTGATTAGGATTAAGGGCTCTACCCTCACGAGTGGGTTTGGTTCCCTTATAAAAGTGGGAGTTCAGTCCCCTTTTGATCTTTCTTGCCCTCTAATCATCTATCACGTGATGACTTATCAAGAAGACCCTCGCTGGAGGCTGACACCTTAATGTAGGACTTCCTAGTCTCCAGAACTGCGAGCCAATACATTTTTCTTCATTATAAATTATCACTCAGTCTTAGGTACTTTGTTACAGCAGCACAAAATGTATTAAGAGAGTCACCTACTTATCTTTTCTGAACATCATTACAATTCTATTTCAAAATTTCTGTTCCTAATGCTGTTCCAAGGAGACTATAAAAGATTTCAATAGTTCAGCCACTTTCCAATGAAATTATATTGGGTGGTCTTGTAGTGGTTAAATTGCCCTGACTATTCTTCAAAGGATAGCCCTGTGTATGAGATTAAATTTGAAAATTCCTATAAACTATCAGTTGAATGAATTTTCCCATTGTAGCATATATCTTAATATGTTCATAAACCTCCATTAAACCAGGCTGCACAGTTTATTTTTTTAACAATTGCATTGTTATAAACTTACAGTTGTTTCAGCAATCTGTTACTGGTATTTAAAAGTACATATATTGTCCTTTTGTAAATACATACAACAGCCATAAATTATAAAAAAAAAAAATAGAAATTCAAGGATAAAATGTTTGAAAAATATGTTATTTAAAATTAGCAGTAAAATTGGATTTTCAAATAAATCCATGTTAACTAGGATTTACAATACAATATAAGCCTGTACTATTAGTTGTAAAGCCAGGATTTGGAGAACTGTGCTGCCACATTAAATTTATTCATTTTCACAGCCTGAAGACATTTTAATGTCTGAGTAGCAATAAGAACAAATTACCAAAAAAACTTTTAATAGGGTATAATAAATTAAGACTGAATGGAAATGCAAACGTGGGTACAACAGGACAAAATTATGAATCTCATATAATGATCCAACAACATTTAGAGTGTGGAAACAACATTGGTATTCTGGGATATACGACCACACTTGATCCTAATTGTTTTTCTCTTGTCAAATAGAAATTACACATCAATCTCAAAGTATTACAAACTGTTCATTACATGCAAATGGTTATGTTCTGCAGGCTCTCCAAGGGGACTCAACCTTCTTTTCAAAAGGAACCAGGCTAGAAGCAGAGTTTCTCTAATGACAGTATGTATCCATTAGAGTTCCTCATTTATAAGCAACAGAGACTGCCTCTGATTCCCAAAGTCATGTTTTCCCAAGTGAGACTAGGTGTCCCAGAGGTGTAATAGAGGACTGTCAATTAGGGGACACAAAAAATAATAGCTGGAAAAGCAACCTGCCATTCGTCCTAGGCCAGATCCAGTACTTTCTGGAGTGTTTACTTAATGCACTTTTCTTTAGATGTTTTGCCTTAAGATGTTGAACTCATGAGACTGTGAGCCCATAAAGAGAAAAGAGGCTTTTAGTCGGCTCTGTATTCCTAGTGGTAAGTAGTATCTAGTATCTACTTTGTACACAGTAGGTTCACACTAAATGTTTGTTACATGGGTTTTTGTATTTAACATATGTTCCAATGGGTAAGAGAATGGTGCCATTATATTGTTAAATTATCAGAAAATATGAGAATTTTAAGTACTCTGTACACAGAAGAGGTGAAGGAACCTTGATGTAAAAGAGAATGTCTTGGCTATGAAAAGCCAGAAAGACAAACTTGGGGATCATTTGCCTCAGCTAATACAATAAAAATACGATTTTTAAATTTATTTATTAATTCTACTGAATATTACATTTTCAAAATATTAATAATTTTTCCTATGTACTGAGGTATATTGGTGATCAAGAAAGACAAAGTACTCAAAATGTGTTCATCCTAACGGAAAAGATAGATAATAAACATGCAAACACATACTATAGTTTCAGCAAGTGACAGTGTTATGAAGAAAGTTAAGCAGCTCTAACAGAAAGAAATCAATTTTGTGTGTGTGCATGTGTGTGTATGTGTGTGTTTTCTTTAAGATGGGGGAGTTACAAAAGGCACATCTGTGAAGAGAAAATTAGAGCACAAATATATATAAAAGAAAGTGTACAAATATTCCGAGAGGGAGTAGATTGGGACATGGTGAGAAACTGGAGATAGGGTAGAGCCCTTTGGTAGATGGAAAAGCAAGTTTTAAGGTAGAAACAAGCATTAGAGTGAATAGTAAAAAGGCATGTGAGAAAAAACACCAAGATCAGTATAGCTCAAACATCCTCCTTGCAAACTATTATTTCATGAAAATTACTTCCATTAACTTTAATCTTACATTTCATTAAACAACAATTTCTGCTTCCCATTGCTTCCATAATGATGTGAGCAGTTT
>NW_016107523.1:1951616-1990083 GCF_001604975.1 Cebus imitator | reverse complement strand
TGGTGCAATCTCGGCTCACTGCAACCTTCGCCTCCCAGGTTCAAGCAATTCTCCTGTCTTAGCCTCCCAAGTAGCTGGGACTACAGGTGCACGCCACCACGCTCAGCTAATTTTTGTATTTTTAGTAGAGATGGGGTTTCACCATGTTGACCGGGATGGTCTCAATCTCTTGACCTTGTGATCCACCTGCCTGAGCCTCCCAAAGTGCTGAGATTACAGGCTTGAGCCACTGCACCCAGCCAAAAATCTGTCATCTTCTTAAACATACCATGCTGGATAACAGAACTCTAATTACAAGCCATTGAAATTATCCAATTATTTTAATACACTCATTTCTGAAAGACACACTTGATGGGCAAGGATTTAAGGCTCCTCTCTGAATTTCAACACAGTACCAAACTCCCAGTAAATCTGTTATTTACTACTTCTGAAAAGATGTATGGGAGCCAAAAAGTTGCAGAGGAGTTTCTAAGCAGCAATAAAAGGCTAGCAATATTTACACAAGGATGAAGTGCCCAACAATTTAACTGTATTAAGAGACTTAACTCTCATGCCACTACCAGCTAATAACTTTGAAAAGCTCATTTTAAAATGTATTCCCACACTTATACATTGCTGTAACCTTAAAGTAAGTGACTAGAGACAAATTCTCTTAGCAGTAAATTTTCCTGCTGATTCCCTTATGCTAGTGTACGTCTTCTAGTTACAGAAACCAGGATAGCTTCGTGACCACAAAACAAAATCTTATGAAATTTTATTACTGCTCGGGAAATATAAAGGACAAGCAATGGTATGAATTATTCTTAACATTAGGGTCCCAGTGAAGGGCAACAGATGGTAGAAATATTGACTCAAGTGATTTTTCCATCAAAGTTTCTATCAGCATTTGAATTTCAGCAGTGCAGCTGTTAAGAAGCGGTCAAACTCATCAAACAACTGGTGAAATTAACACTGTAAAAACTGACTATATAGAAAATATACCTGTATCTGATTTTTTAAAATATCATATGACTTTTTCTAGACATCCTTTAATTCAATCTGTATTAATATAAATTCATTTATCTCCTATAGTGTTCTTAGAGGGAGTAGATTACCAATTAGGTGTATCCTAATAAAAATACAAAAACTCATTCTCTGTAGCAGGTACTGTCAGTGACCAATGCACATGTATTCAGCAGTTATCATTTTTGTACAAGTCAATGACCTTTCAATGGCAGTACCTGTTATATAAGGGTTTTCTGTGCTGCAAGTGCTGAAAGCAGGGCGAGAAGAATAAGAAAATCTGGGTATTTCCATTAAGAGGGAGACAGTCTTTTCATGGACTTGTCTATCTCAAACTTTTGAGCAGGAGTCACTCCAACTCCATTGTGCTCTGTGAATCTAAGCTCTTCAGAATTGGGTCTTTTAAAAAGTGCTTTGGATTTTTTTTCAATCACTAATAACCATGGTAAGGCAGAGCTGAAGAGCAGCTAAACTTGTCTTTGACATTTCTGTACTCTTTTTTTGCCTTCTCTCCTCAACTCCAAAGCACGAGTGCTCTCTTTCTTTCTCCCTTTTGTTCCTCATCTGAGAGATCACAGCAGGGTTCCCATGTTATAACTACATTCTTTATAGGTAATTTTCCATTCTCTCTGAACATTTCATATTTAAGAAAAGAGAGTGTAAATTTCTTAAACAGAATATGATTTTAAATTATACGTTTTTTTTAACACTTGATGGTGGGACCATGTGAACATTAAAATATGACATATGTAATCCATATTTCTGTATGCTCAATCACAATGAACATTTATTACTATATCACAAAGTAAACAGTTATTTATTAAATTTATTTACAGCAACATATATAAATATATTGCACATTTATCATATAACAAAGGATATGGAGCAGTAAAACCCAATAACATTGCAAAATATATCAGAAAACCAATTGGCTTAACCTTAACAAGACAATATTTTTTTTTTTTTTTTTTTAAAACAGCAGTTTATTCATGTCAAAATAACACATTGATGTTTCATTCCCCTTAAGATTTGTTGATATAAAGCCTGAAAGACTTCATCTAAACAATACACTACTATGTATGTCTTACAGTCTATCTCAAGTGGAATACCTTAAGACTTTAGGGCCTCATGCTTGTATGTCTACGACAATATTCTTTAAAAAATCCTGGTCAGTTCTAATATGGTTCATTCAGCAGAATTATTTCATAAAACAGACGCCATTTCCAGTAATAAAAAAATTCAGCTGGTTTAAATACTTAATCTAATGGTGATGGTTACTGTTTCTAATGACAACTACAAAAACATTCCATCTCATTCAATTATAGCCCATGTTTTAAAATTTATTTTTTCCTAGTCTATAAGAACATGCTAGATTTAAATGTTAGGGCACTTTATAATTTCTACTTTCCTATTTTCACCGAAGGTACTTGATGGCACATAAATTCACTCTGTCACTATATGAGCTAACATTATTTGTGTCACTTTCCTTCATGGTGTTCAGCTTTTCCTTTGAAAACTCTCATTAACATTTATTCTTGTTAGTAAGAAAATGAGTAGGCAGAAGTGTCAGCTATCTGAAGCAGATTAATTTGGCTGAATTGGAATTTTCCTCAATTCCTAATCCAAGAGCTATGCTTTGAGAAGAAATTATACTACATAAAAATGAAGCTTAATGAAATTTCCAGGTTGGTTTTTCTGCATTGTGGATGTTTAGAGACAGTAATTCAGTAAATAAAATTTAGTTTGTATTAATATGAACTAATCATTTATGAAGAGTGATTAGCTATAATAGGAGCTTACATTTAATGAATATTTTGTGAAAGATGCCATTTATATTTCTATTTTAGAGGAGAGAAAGCAGAGACACGAAAAGTATTAAGATATTTTCACAAGATTCTACAACTATTAAGCTAAAGGACCTGGGATTTGAATCCAAGCTTTCTGAGTCCTGCGCTGAACCTCTTAACCACTCTTCTAAACTATTGGAGCCTAATGTGAGTTGCCACTATTTTAGTGGATGATAAAACTTTGTATATGCACTCAATTACTGGTTGTTTAATGAATACATTAAGAGATGATGATATCATTAAATGACTTTATTAATAAACCAATTTGAGTGGCATATAACATGATTGATATTTTCTCGGGTCAAAGTGATATTTTTAGAGAGGTTCTCCACAGTGGTGTGGTATATTACTTTGGAATATCTTTGAACAGCACTAATTCATATATTTAATTTTGTCATTTACTTGTGACAGAGAAAAAAATAATACAGTGCACAGAACCGGACTATCTTTTTGCTGCTATTGGCCATCACTATATTCTGAATGACAACACTGAGTCTCAGTTAAAACACTAACTTCTCTTTTCTAAGTGAAAAAAATATGATGTGATTTGATAGAAGTATATATGAACAAGTTTATGACACATACCTATTTATTTCATATCTCAAAATTGTATCTTTCCTGAAAATTATACATATGAGGCTTCAAGCTCCATTGTGCTTCTTAGTTATTTGTTTAGCATATGTGCTGCTTGGTTGATTTTTTTCACAGTTACCATTACTGGCTCATGCCAAACAATTGTCTGCTAACAGGCACTATCTACATCCTGTTTTCTAAAATAATTTCATAGTAAATATATAAACTCATTATGCTATTCATTATTAATCAATCAACAAAGGCCAAGAGAGCTGAAACTACCAAAGCTTTGATATGCCTTATTGATGAAGGTGTCTTACAGGGTTTACTTGACCCATTTTAAGACAATTACAATTGAAAGATAACCTAAGACATATTATGTGTGTGTACATGTATGTGTGTAGACACATGTGTATGCATGTATGTGTGCACATGTTCATATGCATGATTTTGGACATAAAAAAACAGGAAAGAAATACCTTAACTGTTTGAGGGTTTTGTGATATCAATCACAGCTCTTTTCTGAAAGAACTTTTCCTTGGACATCTAGGATGATTTTTCTTATTTCATCTATAGCTTGAGAAAGAAATAGAGCAAATAAAATAGCCTTTTAAAAATTCTCCCATTGGTCAGGCACAGTGGCTCATGCCTGTAATCCTAGCACTTTGGGAGGCTGAGATGGGCAGATCACCTGAGGTTGTACTTCAAGACCAGCCTGACTAGCACAGTGAAAAACCCCATCTCTACTAAAAATACAAAAATTAGCCCAGCATGCTGGTGGGGGCCTGTAATCCCAGCTACAAGGGATGCTGAGGCAGGAAAATTGCCTGAAGCCTGGAGGCAGGGGTTGCAGTGAGCTGAGATCATACCATTGCACTCCAGCCTGGGCGATAAGAGGAAAACTCTATCTCAAGAAAAAAACAATCTCCAATTAAGGAGGAAAGTTTTGATAAAATGTTCATCAATTTCAAATAAACCATATTGTTAAGAAATGAGGACCATTAGACATTCTCTAGAAATTTAAAATTATATATTCAAAATTGTGTAATGGTAATGTATTAAAAGATCAAATTACATCAAAATAGTTTGTTATGGCTTGTTGCCAAATTGGAGTAAAGGAGGCCAGACTTAACCTTCTGCCTGAAACATTTAAATAAAATATATAGACATTTAGACAAAATATATACTACAATGGTTTTCAACACATTGAGCATCAGACATTGAAGGATAGTGATTCCTGCCAGGAGGCTTTCTTGTGTTACATGATGAATCTAAGAGTTTCAGCAGCCCAAGATTGACTAATGATCATGGGTAAAATGCCACCGAGGAGATATATACACAGAGAAAATTCTACAGATCTACAGAAAGTTTTATTTTATTCTTCAGCTGAACCTTGATCAGTTCATGTATGTGAGAAAACCACTCAAAGCTAAGGAAAGAACTATGCAAAAGAATTAAAGGGAACAATCATGAGAGCTCACATGTGGCTAGGAAAACCACCTGTTCCCACCAGCCCCAGTGAAAAATTTTATTATTCATAGGGCAACAGAGAGAGTACTCAGAAGGGTTTTGCCTCAATAGTGGGGAAATAGTAGCCCTGAATTTATACTGTTCTGGTCATAACTAACAAAGTATAATAGGAAAATTCTCAGAAGATCAAATTGTTTCTAAGTAAATTAACTTGATTCTAGAACAAGGGTTAAGAATATTTATTTCAATATATATTAATTTATTTGAAGTATTAAGCACTTGACAAGTTAAAATTCACAGTGTCTGGCATACAATCAAAAATTACCAGTCATCCAAAGAAGCAGTAAAATAACACCCTTAATGAGGAGAAAAATAAATCAATTTAAATTAACACAGAGTAGATACAGATAAAATTAGAGAAGAATATTCTAACAGTTATTATATCTGTATTCCATACCAGCAAGAAAGTAGACACAAGGCTGAACTTGTTGAGTAGACACATGGAAGAAAAAAAGACCCAAATTATACTCCTAAGAGATGAAAATATCTGATGTTAAAAATATATACTACATGGGATTAGTCATAGATTAGACTTTGAAAAAGATTAGTCAATTCGACCATAAAGATTACATAAAATGAATTATAGAGAAAAAAAGACTAAAACGAAAATGAACATAACATCAGTGAGTAGTGGGGCAGCTTTAAGGAGCCTAATAAATGTGCAAATGGAGTCCCATTTTTAAAAAATTATGGTTGAAATGTCTCTAAATTTGATGAAATGTTAAATACACAGATTCAAGAGCTTAACTGATTTCAAGAACAAGAAATATGAAGAAAACTACCCCAAGTTAAGTTAAAACAAGTTGCTTCATCATAAAAGCACTCCCTGATAAACCCTCTACATACAAATCTCCATTTTACAATGACTTTCCAAGAAACCCAACCTGAAACACGTACCAAAATCCATACTGAACAACTATCCTCCAAAGAGTAGAATGGAAGTACTTTTATAAATTTCTATGTTACTTGATTTTTTTCACAATAAGCACTAATTTTATAAAAAAAATATAGATCAAAATATATAACTACCTTGTGCTGGATATCATTAACAATGGCAAGTGGTTTCTATATCTCCTCCAAAACATTTTATATAACTATAATATATTTCTACCTCTTAGGCAGAGACCCCATTATGCCATATTAGTTCAAAATTCACTTCAGTGCTATTTAAAAAGTGTATCTTCTGTATTAAAGCAGACTGGGAATCCATAAATTTTCTCTATGTACAAATGTCAATGCTGATGTGCATATAAGTTTGATTGGTATACATACAATTACACAAGATTTTAAAAATAGCTTATTATATACATAGGTGTTTAAATGCTTAACTCCTTAAATAAAAAGGCATATTCACTATGGAAACATATTTGAGAATGGATACTAGTAAAGTCAAATGTGGTATTGCTTTTGTTAATGCATAATTTTGAAATATCTAAACTATTTAATAAACTACTGGGTGTTATTTGCCCTCATCTGTCTTAATCAGTGTTTCCTGGCATTAAAAATTGACTACAATTCAAATTCGTTTGATTGACTATTGCAACATCAACAATTTGAGCTCAAAAAGACGCAAAAATAATTAAACCTTTGTGTAATAAACACGTTTCTTATGCCTAAACTATATATTTTAGCAACCAAATTATATTCTTGACAATCTAATTTATCTTTACCTGCATATTCAAGACACAACAAGTTGAAATTAAACTATACACTGGTTATCATCCATATGTTGCCTCTCTATTAAAATAAATCATAAAAAAGTCAATAAGTATCACCACTTAACTCTGCATTGTTTTGGCCCCTGGACTATTTCAGAAGGCATTTTGTCAATAGAATATTTAGAAATACTGCTCTATCACCACAAATTCTCTTTAGAGAAACAGAACTATAATTTTATCATGAAGGATATTTCTAGCAACTTCATTATTGCTAAGTATATCATAAGTTCTTCTTCTGGAAAGGTTTCAACATAAGGCAAAAATACACACTGCCCCAAAGCCACAAAACACCTTGCTGTTAAGATGCTTCCCTTTGTCACAAATTCAACGACACTTTGCAGTTTGTCAGATAAACCAGTTCTGTCCAGGCAACCTCTCTCATCTTGACACAAAAAGGCCATAGCACACTTCCCTAATGTTATCATTATGATAATTTTCTTTCTAGTTTGTATAATGATGACAACAAAAGTCTAAAGTGGTAATTTCCATCATCATTCACAACACGAACTTAAAGACGTTAAACAGACCAGATGTGGTGAAGATAAATACAATTTAGGAAAAATAAATCAAAAACTTACCTTAAGATACCACTTGTATTTAGCATGTTCCCAATTCTCAGGAATTTGTGTCTTTCTGAGAAACTGTTCAGCTTCTGTTAGCCATTGATTAAATATCTTTATATCATAATGGAAACGCCGCCATTTCTCAACAGATCTGTCAAATCGCCTGCAGGTAAAACACATGGATCAAGAAAAATAAATGGATTATATAAAACAAATTTATATAGTAAAACATATATTTTTGGTTATATTGACAAAGATATCATTCTGATAGTTTCTTGCATTTGTAAAGTTCAGTATCAATTAACAAATAAAAATTAATATATACACCTAGCATGTACCCAGAATAATTTTTTTAAAAATACTCAACATATAAGATGATTTTCAATTAAAGTTCGTAATTTTTCCCTTTAAATGAATATGTTCCCTGATTAAAACAAAGATAAGGCAACTATTTTAGACCATTAGCATTTTCTTTCCTAAGAATATATAAATTTTTTAATTGTAGAAATTAGAAAATAACATTGTAATAAATTTGGAAGCTATATATTCAATTTCAAAATATTTTTGAATAAAAATTGAATTACTTCATAAATTCTTTCACTTTCAATATTATTCTTGATCCAAAACTGTCTATTCATCAATTGAAAGGATTAATAAGTTCTAATGTTCTATTGCACAGTAAATAATATTAAACTGTATATTTCAAAATAGTGAAGATAATTTTAAATATTCTCATCACAGAGAAATTATAAATGTTTGAGGCTAAGGATATGCCAAGTACCTTGGTTTAATCATTACACAATGAAACATTACACTGAAATATCACACTGTACCCAATAAATACATATAATTATTACATGTCAAATAAAAATAAAACGTTAAAACATAAGTAAAATACCATTATCACACCAATAAATCAATAATTTATCAAAATTATTAAAGATTCTATCCATATTCAAAATAAAATGAAGATGTAATTCATATTGTAGGCTCAGATGTAAGCATTTAACTAACTGATATACTAGTCTAAACAATGTGATGCCTTTTTTAAACCTTATTTTATTGTATTCACTTAAATTTTAGACTGGAATGCTGAAGAAACTTAGCACAAGTCAAATGTGTAAATATCACACATGGAAAGAATATTAGGAAGCAAGTATGTGGTCACCTTCCAGTCATAAAAGAGACTGAGTCAGAAATATGAACCAGGATTTTATGTTTATCTAAGACAGTTGCACATAACAATCAACTGGGGCATTAAGAAAAACAGCAACAACAATAACAAAACAGTGATCCTGGAGCTCCACTCCAGACCAAATTAATCAGTATTTTTGGAGGTTGGAAATTGACATTGATTGGTATTTTTCAAAGCATCCAGGTGATTTCAATGTACAGTCAAGGTGAAAAACACTGCTTTAAAGTAAGATTTGAATTCTTATTGGGCTTGTAATCTACCAGGTTTCCTGGGGCCTGTCCAAACAAGCATCTGTGAGCACTAAACCAAAAGGCAGCCTAAAGATTACTGGCTACAGTGCTACCTCAGAGTATAGGAATCCGTCAAGCTTTTCTGAACTCTATTCTTAAGCAGCAACGGATCATATTTTGAATACCATGATATCTCTTCAATCCTCTACCTTCATTCAGGAATTTAAAGTAACACTAGAATTTTAAAACTGCTACAACTGTCTACTGACATACTGGGCAGAGAATGGAATTAACATGTATTAAACAGTTACTAAAAGCCAGGCTCTGGGCTCTGGGGCTCTGTGCTTTTATAGTGCCAGGCATACCACTTCACTGACACCTACAATAATCCTTCAGCATAGCAATTATTATTCCTATTTTCCATTGGAGAAAACAGAGGCCAAGTAATTTGCCAAAAGGTGAAAATGGTATTAAATGGTAGAGAGTGGCTTCTAACCCACATATCTCTTGATTCAATGGCACCTTTCTACCAACTCACATGCTGTCTTGTGAAATATTTTCTTTTTCCAGGATGAAGCTTCACCTTACCAGTTAAACAACTGAAAGTGATAGTTCTACAGGTTTTTTCCCTGATTTTTATTATCTACCTAAAATTTAATAATGTATCTACATGTACATTGCATTCTTTCAGACACTGTATTTAATGAATAATTATTATATGCTTAACCTTTAAAACCATGTAAAACAGACAGCATTTTGGTAGCATCACAAAGGCAACCGAAGGTAGCCAAAAGAGGTGTTCTCAAACTACATTTAGTGAAAAATAAGAAGCTTGTCTTTGATAATTTGTGGTATTCCAGAGTTATTCAGATATAATATATCCTTCCACAACAAAATGATATTGGGAATGTTTTTTCATGTTTACTAATAATTTAGCATTCATATATATTTAGTAGTATATAACACACAATAAATGACCTATGAATAATATAACTTAAGAGTTTATTTCCTTTAAAAACAAATTGCACACTGCATATGTTACATGCATTTGCATCACTGGAGACAAAGAGTTGGTTTTGAACGAGAATATAAAAACAAAAAACTATGCAACATAGTTAGCATTGTTCCATACTGGTGAGAATATATTTAATTTTATTACATACTTTTTCTATATTGTTCAATTTGTCTACAATGTGCTTTTCATATTTTGAGAGTCAGAAAAATAAAATAATTTAAAAATAATTTTAAATAGCAGTCTCATCTGCTAATGACAGATAACCCCAACCCTCCTCCTGCTACCACCGTCTGAGAAACAGTCATTAGCTAACCAGAGCACAGAGAAGTACCGGTTGGTCACAACTTACCTACCACTCCACCTTTGTAGCAACTATCAGTCCTCACCTTTGGTATGCTGTATTTCCTACACAATCGCTTGAACTATACTTTTACCAACACTTTTAGCTACTAGGAGGTGACTGTTTCTCCAATATATGGCTATAAATGCCCATTCTTCATTTCAGGATCCTGTACACTCCAAAGATTTCTAATTTCAAACCTGTTGCACAGACTTGTTCTCAACCACTCATAATATTGATAATTACTATCCTCTGCCAAATTCGACATATCCCCCTCTCATCCCGAATTATTTTCCTTTGTACAAGTTATCTACAAATTATCTTTCCTTTACATTCTCCCAAGAGAAGAAAATTATAAGGGTTCATACACTTGATCATGGTACCCCTAGCTCTGTGAAACAGAGCTGGAGGTAGGAAGAGAAGGGGAACAGGCCTTCCCTACACCATTGTTACAGGCCCACAAGAGAGAGGCAGCATGGACTTTACAGCTGCACAGGACTGTCTGCAGTTTGCCGGACCACTGCTGCTGCCTTGGGACTTGTGATTTTGCATATCAGCAACATATTTCTAAAATGCCCTTCTTCCCTTTTGCCCTCTTCTCCTCACATAATCTAAACTTTTGCATCCTGAAGGACCTAATATAAATGACTTACACTGTCACTTGATAAATATATAAACATGAAGTATTGATTATAGCATGCAACTGCTAAACCTTTGAAAACTGTAAAGTTGATTTAATTTTCTTATTGAAATTAACTATTAAAATAAGTAACTCTATTCAAACAAAATATTAAAGAATAAAATCATGGGCTTTACATGCGATGACATTTAATGTGAGTAATAATACTTTAAACTCCATTTCAAGCCTCATATAAAATCTTAAAATACACTTTTCAGTATTTAATATCTGTTGTTAATAGCAGAGTCTAAATCTATTCTTGAATTTACTATGTAAAATTAATTTTGTTATCATGACTATTTATAAATTTAAACGCTTTTTACCAAGGAAAATTCCAAATTAATATACATATATATACATATATATGTATATATATGTATATTAATATGTATACATATACATATTATTATTATGTGTATATATATTAATATGTATACACATATATATGTATATATAGATTTTCTGGTTTTACAATGTTGGATTTACAAATTTAGTATCTAATTAGTCACTGTACTTCCTAAATTTCTCTCACTCCATTAATTGGACTGCCCATGAATGAAGAAAATGGCAACAACCAGAAATAAATAGAGACATCAAAAATAGCATTCAGGGAAACAAATATAATTTTTGCCTTCTGTAATATTTCTAGGAAAAAAGTTTGTTTTTCTTGGCAGTAAGAAGAAATATAGATAGAACTTAATAAAGGACCAAAAAATGTCAGTATAAACATATGGATAATAAATCAAGTGATTTTAGAATTTTGCAAATATTAAAATTCTCATTCGCTATGCAACCAGTATTTAAAATTACACTGCTGCTTCATTTATGTGCAGCATAACTGATTTCCTGCTGTTCTAAATCAAGTTAGTTGGATTATTTTCAAGGATAAATTACATTTAGGGAGTAATTTAGGTACTCTGGGACACACTTTAACACTTTCAGGCCATTAAGGTGGTAGTCAATTCCATGAAATAGATTTAAATAAATAAAACCCTAGTAACCTTCTGACATATCCATTGTTGCTTTATACTTAGGCCTGCAAACTCAGCATTGGGCTGCCGATTATTTAATCTTACATATTTCATCTTCGATTAGGTGAGGAGGAGAGACCTTGGCTAGTGTCTCGTGGTCTAAACAGCATGTGCTAATAAATAAAAGATGAGTTAGTTATCTGCCCCAAATCATAGTACCTTGCTACTTCTCCCCACCCCCCAACTTCCCAAGTAATACAATTATTTGATAAAAGATAAGTATACTACCAATTATGAAGTACTTACCTCCTAAGGTTAATTGTGGGAGCTAAATGAGTATAAATTTCTTTTTTAATGTCTATATATTTTATTTTATTAATGCTTAAAAATATTCAGTAGCCTTTGGAAAAGGAGTGATTTTTGGTTACATGGATGAATTGTATAGAAGTAAAATCTAATATTTTAGTGCACGTATCATCCAAGTAGTATATATTACACCCAATGGGTAGTTTTTTATCCCTCACTCCCTTCCCACTCTGCCCCTTCTGAGTTTTCAAAGTCAATTCTACCACTCTGTCTGTCTTTGTGTACCCACAGCGTAGGCCCCACTTATAAGTGAGAACATACAGTATTTCGTTTTCCATCCCTGAATTACTTTACTTAGAATAATGGCAGCCAGCTACATCCAAGTTGCTGCAAAGGACATTATTTCAATATTTTCTGTGGTTCAATAGTATTTCATGGTATATATATGCCACATTTTCTTTATCCACTCATTGGTCGACTGGCACTTAGGTTGGTTCCATATCTTTGCAATTGGTAATTATGCTGCTGTAAACATATGTGTGCAACTGTCTTTTTGATATAATGACTTCTCTTCCTCTGGATGCATACCCAGTAGTGAGATATCTGGATCAAATGTTAGATCTACTTTTAGTTCTTTAAGAAATCTTCATACTGTTTTCCATATAGGTTGTACTAATTTACAGTCACCAGCAGTGTGTAAGTGTTCCCCTTTCACCACATTCAAAACAACATCTATTGTTCAAAACCTCTGGGATGTAACAAAAACAGTGCTAAGAGGAAATTTTAATAGCACTAAATGCCTACATCAAAAAGACTGCAACATCACAGGTTGACTACCTAACATCACACCTCAAGGAACTAGAGAATCAACGGCAAGCCAAACACAGAGCTCCAGAAGAAAAGAAATAACAAAGATCACAGCAGAACTAAATGAAATTGAAACAAAAAAAATAAAGATAAATGAAACAAAATGCTGATTCTTTGAAAACATAAATAAAATGATAGACCACTAGTTATATTAACCAAGAAAAAAAGAAGATTCAAGTAAGCTTGGTTAGAAATAAAAATGCAAATTTCTTAGAATAGTGTCTGGCAGTGTTCAACAAGGGTGAGTAGTAGTACTTGTTGTCATTATTAATCTACCTCTATTTGGCTTAAGACTTTAAATGCAAATAAAAACACCAACATAGAACCTGAGCCATGCTAGTGTCTCTCTGGTGGGGAATAGACACATAAGTAAGAAATACCTCCTTAAGAAATTACCTTCTTTAATTTCACAACTTAAAGTATTAAAATAGGCAATGTCATTAACCTGCTTCTAAAAGCTAATTATTCCAGCATAGAACCCGTGGTTGGCCATGCCTATCTCTGAGTACATTACACATATTTACTTTTTAAATGCCTTTTGTTGTGAAACATAATACAGGTAACATTGCACATAAACCCATGGAAACCATCACCCAGGCCAAGAAATAAATTTTCTAGAAGCCAAATGGAACACTTAATATCATATTTTCAAGATTTATCTACATCGTTGCTTATTAGTTGTTGTATGATTTTTCACTGTATGATTGTCTCAGCCTGTTTGTGCTGTTATAACAAAATGCCTGAGAGTGAGAAATCTATGAATAATATAATTCATATTCTCTGTATATAACTGTATTCTCTCACAGTTCTGCAGACTGGGAAATCCAAGATAAAGGCTCTGGCATCTGGTGTCTGGGGATGGCCTTCCTGCTGTATCTTCACATGAAAAAAGGTAGAAGGTCAAGAGAGCAAGCTAACGGAACACTGCATGAAGCCTTATTTATAAGGGCCTTAGTTTTGTTAACAAAGAAGGAACCCTCATGGCCTAATTACCACTTATACACCTACCTCTTAGTACTAGCACATTATCAACACCTGAATTTTGAAAGAGATACATTCGAATCAGAGCGAATTTTATAAATACTTAAGTAGCTTTTAGTTTGGGGTCATTACTTTGCTGCTAGGAACATTCCCAAACATGTCTCCTGGAATGTGAACATGTGCATTTCTGCAGAGTGTATATAGGAGTGAAACTGATGGGCTATAAGTTATGTAGATATCTGAATTTACTAAATAGTGCCGAATGGATTTCACTCCAAGAAGCAGTAGTGCATAAAGTTTACACTCCTATTTACAATGAACAGACCAAGTAACATTGTATGAAATTTCCAATTGTTATATATTCTCACTATCACATGATATTGTCAGACTTACAAATTTCAACAATTGTGGTTGGTTCGTAGTGATATTTCATTTTAATTTTAATTTGCATGGCCTGGACTACTAATGGGGCTTAGAAATTCTTTATATGTTTGTTGGTCATTTGGATTTCTTAATTTGTAAAGATGACAAAAATCTTCATGTTACTATGATGCATAAAATGCATTAATTATTAACTGTAAAGTGATCGCTTTAAAACACCACCCAGGTCAAGATATAGACAATTGCTAGCAGGCCACAAGCCCTCTTTGTGCTATGTCTCACTTTTCAAGAACTTTTTCCATTTTTCTATTGCATTATCTGTACTTTTATGAAAGATTTGTAGGAATTCTTTATAATTATGAATACACACACTTCATCCATTATGTATGTATTATAAATATTTTCTCCCACTCTGTGGGTTTCATTTTTATTCTCTCAGTGCTGTCTTTTAATGTATAGATGTTATTAATATAGTATTAATATAATAACAATGTAGTCCCATTTATTTTTATTCACTAGTGCTTCATCATTTGTTTAAGCAATCTTTTTCTTACCCCATATTAATTATCATATTCTCCTCTATTTTGTTGTAAAAGCTTTATCAATTCATTTTTTCTCATGTCGCTATTTAATCTTCTGGGATTTTATTTTTGTATATGGTTTGAAATAGGATACATACTTTTTTCTAAGCAGGAGACTCGATTTTAATTTTTTAGGTAAAACATGTACACTGTACAAGATAATTCATGAACAGTAGAAAAATAAAAGTGTGTGCAGTGAAAAGCATCTGTCACAAATTTTGATCTCCTCACTCTGGTAGTTGTGTTCTCACTGTTAACAAAAATTTTATAATTTGAAATATTTATAGAACAAAGAAAAGAAATAAACACAGTGATATAAAATGATAGCTTTCTCATTCAGTTTTACTGCTTTCAATATTTTCAATGCTGATATTTTTACAGCTCTGGATTGATATTTTATTTCATAACCACTCTATCTATCTTATTGATCCCTAATCCTCCCTAGGCTGTGAGCCTGCTTCTCAGGCTTTGAAGAAGTTTGAGTCATACTTTGATTTTAAGTTTCTCATAGTGTTTATAATATTTAAGTTTAGAAACTCATTCTCATGCCTGTCTCCCCCCTCTTCACTGTTCAAATTCTACATATTTTTGTTTCCCTTATTTCTCATAACTTCACCTATTGCATTCTGAATAAACAGCAAAGATAAATTTTCTTTGACCTGTCTCACCCAGATCAAAACCTAATATGACCTCTTTCTAATTATGGGGGACTCTTCCACAGTGCTGAATGTAGACTAAGATTTGTTTCTCTCAAAAGGAATTCTAGTTTTTATAGGTAAACTTGTTAAATGTCTTGTATGGACATTGTTCTATGAAATCTCATTTGCTTTCAAAGTTTCAACAAATATCTACAGCAGGGATTAGCAAGCTTTATCTGTAAAGGTCTTGAGAATAAATATTTTAGGCTTTGTGGGACATATAGTCTTTGTTACAACTACTCAACTCTGCTTTGTAGCTCAATTAGAAAAGTATATATGGAGCATAAGCAAATGGATATGGTTGGAATTCAATAAAACTTTATTTACAAAAACAAGCAGTGGGTGGATTTGGCCCATGGGTAGGAAATTATTGACTCTTAGTCTAGAGGCTGATTATGACATAGTTCCAAATTCCAGCCATTATCTGAGCTTTATAGCCAACTGTTTCTTGGATTATCCTCATCAGAACATTTGATGTGAACCTCAAAGATGTTATGTCAACAATTGCTTATTTTCCCAAGCAAAACTTTGATATAGTTTGGATCTCTGTCCCGACCCAAATCTCATATTAAATTGTAATCCCCAGCATTGGAGATGGGGCCTGTTGGAAGGTGACTGGATCACAGGGGCAGTTTCTCATGATTTAATACCATTCTCTTGGTACTGTCCTCATGAAAATGAGCAAGTTCTCTGAGATCTGGTTGTTTAAACCAGATCTCTCTCTGCTTTCACCATGTGAAGTGCCTACTCCTGCTCTGCCTTCCCCCATGAGTAAAAGCTCCCTGAGGCCTCCCCAGAAGCAGATGCTTCCTGTAGAGCCCACAGAACCACGAGCCAATCAAACCTCTTTACTTTATAAACACCCAGTCTCAGGTATTTCTTTATAGCAATGCAAGCATGGCGTAATTCAGTTCTTACTTTTAATTTTAGTCAATGATTTCCAAGCTAGAAATCTGGAGGCCCTCCTTTACTTCTTGGTTTCTTATTATGCCTGTCTTTACATTTCATCAATACTAAACCAGGAATGACTCTCTAATTTGCCCTCTTCTCTCTAGCCCCACTGCCATGGCCTTTCTTGAAAACGCCTAAAAACTTTTCCTCCGTATATTCCAGCTCATCTCTATTTTCAGTTTCTCACCCTTCCTATTTTGGTCCCAATACAAACATTCACATAGCCCTCCATGTATACTACTACACTGAAAACATTGAATATCTGAACATTATCATAAGAATCAAAATTCCTTTTTTTACTGTGGGCCTTTTGCTAGATCCTAGAATGCCACTCTATCTAAAATGTCACTATTCTGTGAGGCTTGCCTTCCTTGAAATTAGTTAATCAAGCTTCCACAACTTTGTGAAAACCTCTATTAACATGCTACTTCATGTTCTAATTATGTGTTTATAAGGCTGTTTGTTTTAGTACACTATGTATCTCTTAGAATAAGGAATATGCTTTATGCACCTTTGAATTCCTGGTACATGATAAATACTTAATATATTTTAATAACTGAATGAATGAATAAAAAAGTCCATGAATAATTTCATAAACACCTTATATCTTCCATTTAAGAGCCATGAATGCTCGGATACATTATTTTACCTCTGAGTCTCAGTTATCTCACACATAAACCAAAAATAATGTTGCCTACCTCATTCAGACTTTTAAGGAGGATGGAAGTACACTCCAAGTTATAAATAGCAATATAATTTAGTATAGTTGATACTAATACAGTTAGGAATCTGTAAATTTTTAACACTAGTACAAAATTTAGAATAAAAACATCAGTCTCCATCAGAAATCATTTTCCAAATATATCAGTAATCACATAATTGTTGTTCTCCTTAAAAAAAAACACAAAATGATGATTCTTAAAGATAAATAATTCAGTATGTTAAACACTAACCTAAAAAGAATATACTTTGCATAATATATATATATATATATATATATATATATATCTCCAGTTTATCTTTGTGTGTGTGTGTGTGTGCACACACACTGGAGATATACATACACACACAGAGATAAAGAAAAATGCATATTATACATATATCTTGAATATATATAATATACTTTGCATATATATGTTTACATATATCCTCAGTTTCTTTATCTTTGTATGTATGTGAATGAATGTATTCCATTGTGTACTATTCTATTTTGTGTATATCCCAGCTTCTAAGTCTTAGCTTTAATTTTAATACACACACACACACACAAACACACACACAAACGTATATGGAATAAACAATTCCATAGACATAATGGAATACTACAAAGCCATAATAAACAATGAAATCATGTATTTTTCAGCAACATGGATGGAACTGGAGGTCATTGTTTTTTCTTAAGATGGAGTCTACCTCTGTCACCCAGGCTGGAGTGCAGTGGTGCAATCTCAGCTCACTGCAACCTTCGCCCTCTGGGTTCAAGTGATTCTCCTTCCTGAGCCTCCCGAGTAGCTGGGACTACAGGCACATACCACCACACCTAACTAATTGTTGTATTTTTTTAGTAAACATGGGGTTTCATCATGTTGGCCAGGATGGTCTGGATCTCTTGACCTCATGATCCACTTGCCTCAGCCTCCCAAAGTGCTGGGATTACAGGCATGAGCCACCATGCCCAGCTGGAACTAGAGGTCATTTTAAGTGAAATAACTCAGAAACAGAAAGTTAAATACTGTATGTTCTCACAAGTGGGGGCTAAATAATGTGTACAAATGTGCATAGAGTGTGGAGACTCAGAAGGGTGAGAGGGTGAGTCGGGGATAAGGGAAATTACTTAATGGGAACAAGGTATATCATTTGCCTGATGGGCACACAAAAAGACCAGACTTCACCATTCTGTGATATAACCAGGTAAAAAAACTGTACCTGTATCCCTTAAATGTATACAAATAAAAAATAATAATGATGCAATTAAATGCTGATGACATTATTTGTAAGAACTCAAAAACAATTCAGATTATCAACACTATTAAAATCAATCTTAACATTCTTTAGATTTCTAAAGTGTTGTTTAAACTTTGCTGGTCTCTTATTGGGCCTAAATCCCTTGACAGGCAGATCAGTGGGAGAGGAGGCTATAACAGAAAGCCTCACCAATAAGCTGAAATCACTTTAGATAAATGACGACTTTTTGATCTGAAAGTGCACACAAACATACGTATACTTTAATATGTATAAACACATATCAGAATCTTGACCTAAGTGGGTTTTGGGGGGCTAAGGGGACCTTAATTAAGCACACTATTTTGGCGTTGGGGAAACACCATAAATATCCTTGACATAAATTGTTAAGTACTCGAATAGGTAGAGATTCATATCTTTACCTACACTTGGTATCTAATTATTTAACTCATTAGTTATAAAAAGGAAAGCAAAAGTGTCTCCAATATTACTATTGTCTAGAGCTCCACAAATCTCCTTTGCCCTTCTCTTTTATAATTATCTTTGCCAAAATATATAGTTCCAGCAGACAATTGACAATGTAAAGGTTGTGATATTTGAAAATTGCATCACGATGAAAAAATGTTCAGAGTATACTATTCCTGCACTGCTTCTGAAAAAAATCTGTAGGATTATGCTAATATTAACCTAAAGTTATGCAATTTCAGTGTCTTGACTTGGCACAATTAGCACTCTGTAAAAATACCCAAAGTAGCAGAAATAGTTTGCTATTAGTGATCTGTAATGCTACTTTTAATATCAAGACCTTTTGGAGAAATCAACTATAGAAACTGATTCACCAGGCCAAGTTAAATAATTTAAATTTTGTAATAAGTTTAAGCTAACATACTCCCTGAGGATTTGATATATTCAAAGGTCTCCTTTACAAAATATGAGCATTTAAGTTAGTCTTAATTTACATATCTTCTACTATATAGTCCACATGAAGATGATATGGTATTAGACATCCTAGCTTCGAAGTTTTAGCTTTCATTTGTTGACTAAATGGGATATTTGAAATAATGATGTTGTTCTCTTCATTCAAACACAAAACATATGTAATAGATGTCGGAACTTTTACCTAGAAATAGAAGCACAAGAAACCACAAGTATATGCTAAGCACTCTAATTAAAACTTTGGATTCCGTACATAATTAAATATACTCTAAAACACCTTGGGGTAGGTACTATTAGTACATTCATGTTGCAGATGAGAAAACTAAGACTTTGGGAGGCTAACTTGTATGTTTTGAATCGGGAATGCAAGACAGTAACATAGTTGAAGAAGGATAACTTATAGTGTGTATGTTTTTTTGTTTCTTGTTTTTTTAAGTGTCATTTGAAATAGTAAGCACTATATTAGCTTATGAAAGAGAAAAAAATCCTACTTCTCCTATAATATACTATCATCTTGGAAATAAATCATGTTATTGGATAGTTACACTCGCATGTTTCTGATTATCATGAAATTTACATTTCAAAGGAAATGATTAATAAATAACCAAAACTCCTTTGTAAGCAGCATATTCTCAAAATAACATCCCATATTTCTAGACACTTCTCATTATGTATTACAATGAGTACCTTAGACTCTCAAATCAAAATGGAATTTCTCTTGGTTTTTCATAAGCATCCTTGAGGGTTCTTCATCTTTTTGTTTATATTATCCCCTTTCTTAAACTATTGTTTGCCTTATATTGTCTTAGATTTTTCTTTAACTTCCTCCATGAGAACATTTCTGATACTACCAATTAGAAGTAATCCCTCCTGTCTTTGATATACATTAACACTCTTTTTATCAGAGTGATTGTTTTTATTTTTACCAATAAAAATCAATATACATATTTATAATCTGTAGATCATGTTCCTTCCAGATGGTATATTAATTTGAAGTGGATACCAATTATTTATATTAAAATGCCTTAATTTTTATATTTTTATATAAATTATATGATTGATATATATATATGTATGTATGTATATATCTCAAAGAGTTTGGGGATATGTATACACCCACAAAACCATCGCCACCATCAATGCTGTAAACATATCTGTCATCTCTCAAAATTTCCTCTTGTCCCCTTCATTATTGTTGGTGGTGGTGGTAAGAACACAACATAAGATTCCTTATGAAATTTTAAGTGTACAATGCAGTATTATTAGCTATAGGAACTATATGTATAATAGATCTCCAGAGTTTATTTATCATCCATAACTGAGACTTTGTACTCTTTAACATTCCTTTTGTCCTGCTTTAAAGAATTTACTTCATTCTAATTTACATTAGTGTCATTACATCTAAACTACACTAAATGCTCCCTAGGGTAGAAACTATATTGAATCACCATTTTTACCTTTGATAACAGGTTTCAAAAAATAATGTTGCACTTAAATTTTGCAGATTCAAATTTATCCATATAAGTAATTTTAATACAAATAATTGGTATCCACTTCAAATTAGTATACCTTCTGGAAGGAACATGTTCTATAGATTAGAACTTCCAAACTATCTTCTTTTAGTATGAAGATTCTTTTGAAATTAAGAACAAGTAGTAAAACAATGAGGTTGTACTGCATATGAAATTTGAAGACAGGAAAACATGAGTTTGAAGTTCTCTTTTATTGCTTAACAGTGCTTTGTAAACTTTAGCAAGTGATTTAATTTGCTGATTTCAGAATTCTCATTTGTGAAATAGGCATAATATATGTTTCACAGGGTTGAGAAATGCCAGATATAGGTGATGGGGGGGATGGAGGGAGCAAGCCATCTTGTGTACCTATGCAACAATCCTGCATCATCTGCACATGTACCCTAGAACTTAAAGTACAATAAAAGAATAAAAGATTTAAGAATAACATAGTGAAGTTTTCTGAGCCTATAGTAAGTCCTCAATCAATGGTGGCAATAACAACAATCATAATATCCAAATATATGTATGGTATATAATTTCCATTATTTAGAAAATATTAAATTATGAAATACATATACATATGAATATTTTCAATATCTAACTATGAATGAGGAAAATATATATAATTGATTTGTACATTTCTTCATTGACACATGAAGGTTGTATATCTTCAGGTAAATTTAGTCTTCTTGTCCTTTAAGGCTCAGACATTTTACTATGTGTAAACTGATTTTACTGCTATTGTAATTGGGTAAACCAAAACAATTACAATAAACGGAATCATATGTCTTTGTTTCTTTCTCAATGAGGGATGGCAGCACAGTTAACACAGCTACAAAAAAATTTAACTGACTTTTTTCTGCTAAAGGAAAATGAGATGAAAAAAGCCGTTTTATTTTAAAATGAAGGGCAAACAGATACTGATTTCAAAGCAATAAGGTATTTTGGTGTTGTTATTTCCCAGAAATATGGCGAAAATACAAGTACCAAATTTGCAGCGTATGAATAAAAAATAGAAAGGTATGACATTTTTGTTTTTAGTCTGCCAAAATGTTATTTCCTCCATAGGCTGCTGCAGCAAATCAAAATACACCACTTGAGATCAGCTTACAAAAATGTCTCTTTTACATTGGATTCATTTCCTTTGGCCATAAAAAAATTAAAGATTAAGATCGCTGTGTATCTTTGAATATATATGGCATGAGAGCACAGTTACAAACATATAAATAAAACTGAAACAATTAATATTTCACTTAGCTTTCTTCTAAATGGGAAATTCTATTNACCGGGGCCATTACCTTTCACGAGAATGCTTTTCCTATGAAGGTAGTTATAATTAACAAGAGCCTATACACACATAAAAGTTTTAATTTATCGTATTAATGAAAATATTAAGCAATTATTTTTCTGAATGTTTACTAAGGTTTACTTTATTGAAACCAATGTCAAAGGTTGGAGTATTAAAAAATAATAGTGACATTCAATTAATTATAAAATAATTTTACAAAGAAAGAAGTCAATTTCAATTTTACTTTTATAAATTGGAACTTACTTATATACAAATATAGTATTATTTGTGAGTATCTGGAACACAAAAATATAATATTATTGAAAAAGGAGGAATTTAGATATTCCATGTGGCATTAACAGAGAATTATTTCTGAACTCATACCAGATTATTTAAATAAGAAATAGCAAGGAAAAAACATCTAGGCTATTAGAGGTCATAAGTAGTAAAGAAAATAAGAACCATTTTTTGTAGACATGACGTATTCTGCTGGGAGTTGTACCCATAAGTCAAAGGGAAAGGGTACGAAATATTTTCTTATCAAATTAGAGATACAGTCATTAATTTCAAGGCAGATTTCAGCTAATGTATTTTTGATCAATTTGTTAAATGATCAAATATCCCAGGGCCCCTTATTAGTAGTATGGCTGTAATACTAATTTTAGTTTGAATCTATTGCTACCATAAACATTAGGAGGATTTCCCCCATCCTCCACTCCCTAGGCTGTTTGTACCTTTGGGAGCAGGCCAGTTCCAGTATGACACCATGTAAGAAAGACAACTTCACTGCAAATTTACTGAACTGAAATCTGACCCAATTCTAGCAACTCTAAGTCAAAGAAAATTTCATCACATCTGACTTACTAGCTTATGAATAAATACCACAAAAATCAGGCCCCTTTTGCTATTTTATATTCCATCTTATTAAAACACAAGTGCATGAGGGAAATGTTCTTGGCATAAAACTACCATATTCATTAAATTTTGTCTTTCCTACACCTGAAGCACATGTCTAAACCTGTAGGGGTTACTTTATTATTTAATTAGAGCAGATCCTTTTCTATCATTTTAGGTGTTGCATCTAAAGTTTGATTAACATCAGTGTATGCAGGGCTCTCAGGTAAGTAAATATAGCTGCTGTAGAAAGAGAAATAAGCAGAAGCAAAACTTTTTAAAAAAAGAAAACATAAACAAGAAAAGAAAAATAACCTTTAAGAAATAAAATATCAACATTCAAAGCTCACTAAAAATACTTTCTAAATGTGTATGAAGCATGTGTTTGTACATCTTATTTTGCCATTAATTCATTTACTCTCTTTCTTTTGATAAACATTTATTGAATGCTTAGTCCTGAGGTTAGCAGTGTGTTAAATTTGGAAGGTATAAAACTGAAAAAGATACTATCTCTACCAATGGGAAATTGACAGTTTAGCTGCACAGTATTTTAGGGAGGGTATGTACTGAAGTTGTAGCACATGCTGCACTTGCTCCATGTACTTCCCCTTGTCTGTTTCAAAGTACACCAGTTTGACTTCCAAATGCCAGCATTTGGATTTCATTGCCTATGGAATCATTCTGATTGCAGACCTCTGATGCTGATGTTGCTGGCGTGGGGAGCATATTTTTCAACCAGTGGCACGGAGGGAATGGCCCAAATGATAGCAGGGCAAGATATACTAGATCAATATTATGAAGGCTCATGAAAAATATTAAAGGTTTTGTTTTGAGTTCATTTATGCAAAAGTAGTTTATTGCAAAAGAGTGCCAAACAAAATAGATAAGTAGCTGTAGATCTTTCACAATACAATAAAATTTAAAACTTCTTGGACAGAGAGAATATATGGAGCATTCCCAATTCACTTTCTGGTACAATTTCTTAGGCTTTATTTTGTGCCAAAATTGTATATATACATAAGCTATATTTACCATGTTTTTCATTAATCCTACACTTACGAGTTTAGCAGTTTCATGCTTCTCATAGGCCATGGTGTGGGTCACAGTAAAACTGGCTAGTCCACCAAATACACAGCAGAGACAACAGTGGTGAATAGTCCCATAACCACAAGATACCAGAAAGAATTAGTTGACCATAGCCACTCTTGTCTGTAAGAATATACTGCATTTTGGCCTTGAAAAGAAGATTTTAGTTATGTTGGGTCAGGAAAAGACAGATGGGTTGTTATTTATTGTCTTTGTGTTTTAACCATGTGCAAATGAATATTATGCAAGATGAGAGCATAGTGGAAGCTATAAGTCTAATTAGTTCTTGAAGAAGGAAAGTGAAATTGTGACATGTGACATTTAAAGATATAATTTTGCAGCCGAGCACAGTGGCTCACACCTGTAATCCCAGCACTTTGGGAGGCTGAGGCAGGCAGATCGCAAGGTCAGGAGTTCAAGACCAGCCTGGGCAACACGGTGAAACCCTGTCTCTACTAAAATACAAAAAATTAGCCAAGTGTGGTGGCATGCACCTGTAATCCCAGCTACTTAGGAGGCTGAGGTAGAAGAATTGCCTGAACCCAGGAGGCAGAGGTTGCAGTGAGCTGAGACTGCAAAATTATATATGTATATATAATTTTATAATTTTGTAAGCTACAAAGAAGGGAGTGGTGAGAAATTAGAATGGTGGTTTGCAACCCTGCTGTACATTGGAGTCATCCAAGGATCTTAAAACAAAATACACAAGGCATTCTAATTTAACTGATTTGAGACATGGCCAGGGAATCAGAATTTTTACCCAATATTTTAACATAAAAAATTTCAAACATGCAATAATTTTTTTAAAAATTACAAGTGATACCTATACACCCATTACCTAGATTCCACCAACATTTTACTATACTCATTTTGATCACATATCTATCTATCCCTTCTTCTATCCATCCATCAATGAATCATATTTTTGATGCATATCCAAGTAAACTGCTGATATCAGTATCATTCACCTTGAATACCTCAGTATGCATATCATTAATTAGAGTTCATAAGGATTGTTTATTATTATCTTTGTTATTATTATTCACTACATTTGGTATCCTCTTTATGGCCAATTCAGGTAATAAGTCTGCAAGGTAGTTATTACTTAGAAGAAAAACAAAGATTGAGGAAATTAAGTCATTTTTTAATGTTCACATGGGAAGTAAAAGGTAGTTAGGATTCAAATCCACCTTTCACTTATCCCATAAAACTGTGGTCCCCAACCCTCTTTGTACCAGGGACTGGTTTTGTGGAAGACAATTTTTCTACTGACCGGATTGGGGGATGGTTTCTATCTGATTCAAGTGCATTACATTTATTACACACATTATTTATATTATCACATTGAAATTATAACAAAATAATTATACAACTTGCCATAATGTAGATTCAGTGGGAGACTTGAGCTTGTTTTCCTGCAATTAGATGGCCCCATCTGGGGGTGATGGGAGACAGTGACAGATTATCAGGCATTAGATTCTCATAAGGAGCACACAACCTACATCCTTTGCATGAGTAGTTTACAATAGGGTGTGTGCTCCTGTAAGAATTTAGTGTGGCTGCTGATCTGAAAGGATGGAGCCCAGGAGGAAATGGAGTAATGAGGAATAGCTGTAAATACAGATGAAGCTTTGTTCCCTAGCCTGCTGCTGCTCACCTACTGCTTTGTGATTCAGGTCCCTAAGAGGCCATGGATTAGTAGCAGTCTGTGGCCCGGGGGTTGAGGTCCCCTGCCATAAAAGATCATATTTTGTTTTCATTTTTCCACACGTCTCTAATGCTATGATGGTAGAAATAGAAAGAAGTCATCAAATTAAATATTTAGTTTGAAATCTACCCATTACAATTTTGGAAGGTGAGAGACGAAAAGGGGGAGTATCTTGTTAAATTTTTTCAACTTTTTCTAACATGACAACTGTTGAAAAATAAGTATCATATACAAAAGTAAATAAAAGTGACCTTCACTTTGTTTTCATTTTGAGTATTTACTCATAATATCTTAACGTGAATTTTTAGCTTAATGAAATCATCCTTCAATTTGTTATTAACAGACAATTGTTTTTGTTGTAGTGCTTTGTAATTATAAAGATATTGTCATTGTATTAAAAAATAAGAATTTCCCAGTTACAAAATGACAGAGAAAAATAATCAGCCATATGATTCCGCCCTAACATAATAACTATTTGGATATAAAATCATTTTTCTCTTTATCATTTATTAGTTTCTAACCTAAATTTTTAAGGAGTTCACTTAATATCAAAAGTAAAATAAAATAAAAATATAACTATTAAGATAGTATTTGAGGTGATAGGATTTCCTCCTCAGCAGTGAAAATCCTACATAATCATTTAAAGACTGTTGAGTGCAGAAAGTCAGACAAAATTACAATGTTAAAATCATCAAGAGGAAAATAGTCTATTTTAAAAGAATGCCAAATAGACTGACAACTTACTTTTCAACAGAAAAAATAGAAGCCAGAGAACAATCATGCTGTTTTCAATGTGATTAACTGGAACACTGTTCAGTAAGGTATGCCATCTTCAGTTTAACTAGATTATTGCTAAATTACACTCTAAATTGGTTGTACCAACTTAAATTTCCACAATTATTAAGAGTTTGTGACCTTTCACACACTTTATTTTTTACTTTTTCCAGTCTGATACGAATATGTTACCTCATTTAGTACCATATGGGTTGGCTGTGTCCCCAACCAAATCTCATTTGGAATTCCTACATGTTGTGGGACGGACCTGGAGGGAGTTAATTGAATCATGGGGGCAGGTCTTTCCCATGCTATTCTCATGATAGTGAATAAGTCTCATGAGATTTGATGGTTTTATAAAGGGGAGTTTCCCTGCACAAGCTCTTTTTTTGCCTGCTGCTGTTCACGTAAGATGTGACTTGCTCCTCCTTGCCTTCTGCCATGATTGTGAAGCCTCCCAAGCAATATGGAACTGTAAGTCCATTAAACCCTTTTTCCTGTATAAATGACCCAGACTCGGGTATGTCTTTATCAGCACCATGAAAATGGACTGATACACAGTGATTTTCCCAATAATTAATGAGTTAGTATCTATTCATAAGTGTATTTGACATTCAGATCTTATGTGAACTGTCTATTATTTTTTAAACATTAAAAATGTTTCCTATTAGGTTATTTTCATTTTATTCTATTGATAGGTAAATATTTTTCTTAAATTCTGACATAAAATCCTTTATTATTTTTAATATTGCAAATATATTATCTGAGCCCATGTATTTTGTTTATAAAATATTCGCATTGTAAAAGGTTTTTATTTAAAATAATCAAATCTATCAATTTTTTAAATAATTTTTGCTTTGTGTTGCTACTTAAGGAACACCTCCTTTTCCCTAGATCTCCTGAAATATTTTTATATTTTTTAATGCTTTGTCTTTCATGTTAGGCAATCCATCAATTTACTATCCGTAAATTATGTTTATGTTCAGTGTGAGGGATCTAATTCTTATGCTTAATAAAATTTTAAATGCTACTTCTGTCATACATTTCATATATTATACACTTACACAATAAAAAAACACCTCTCAATACCTTCAAATACATTAGATTTATTTTTCTTGGTAACAAAATTCCTGGAGCACTATTTTCTTGTCCAATCTATATTGTTTTCTCTCTACACCTGTTACACGGCTGTTGTTACAGGATCCTCTCCACCATCTTTCTGGCACCACTTTGCATCTTTTTCCCATGTTTGAGTCTTGGTTTTCTGGATCCTGTGCTTTGTAGGTAATACTAATGCTCCAGTATTTTCCCAATTCTCTTGCCTCTCTTGGAAATATAGTGATTATAATTCCCTGGCCCCTCAAAGTTAGGCATGACCATGTTACTTCCTTTGCATGATGAAGTGAAATGAAAATGATATATATCACTCCTAGCTAGAGGCATGTAAGAGTCAGTGTAAGACTTTCCATGCATTTTTGACTGACATGGTGAACCTCAAAGCTTCTTGTTGTTATGATAGAAAGTTAGAATACTAAAGACTGAATCGGCTTACATTCCTGAGTGACTACAATGATCAGAACTCTTGACTGACTTGTGTTGGATATATAGCAAATATTGAAAAAATCAACCTTTCTGTTTCTAGCCACCGATACTTTGGATTGTTTATTATCACAGCATGACATTATGAATCACAAGTTAAACGGTCTCCTTCCAATCTCCAGTCACCACTAAACATTCTCTGTCTTTCTTGTTTTCTTTCTTCACTTGGTAGAGTACATTTTTAAAATAAATTTCTGGGAAAGAAAGGTTTAGGGGAGTACTTTAAGACTTTCTCTGCAAATTATTTTCTCTTTACACTCAATTTATAGTTTGTCAGGGTATATGATTTCTATATTGCTGAATAACAAAGTATTCTAAAATTTAGCAGCTTAAACCCAAAAATGTTTATTATTTGACAGTTTCTGAGGGACAAGAATCTGAGAGTGGCTTAGCAGGGTGGGACTGGCATAGGTTATGAGGTTGTAGCTAAGCTGTTGGCTATGCTTGCAGCCTCTCAAGATTTGACTGGTTTTGAACGATGCACTTTTAGGGTCATTCTTATGGTTCTTTGCAGGAGGCTTTAGTTTCTCAGCATATGTGAGTCTCCATAGGGCTGCTCATGACATGTATTTCCACAGAAGAAGCAATGCATGAGAGAGAGAGAGAGAGAGAGAGAGAGAGAGAGAGAGAGAAAGAGAGAGACAGAGAGAGAAACAGAGAGAGGTGGAGGGAAAACACAACATAAATCACAGTTTCTATAACCTACACTTGGAATTGACATATCATCATAACAGAATCACTGAATCTAGTCCACACTCAATGAGAGAGAAATTTGGTTGTAACTCTTGAATAGAAGAGCATCAAAGAATTTGTGAACATAATTTCTTATAGGATATGAAATCAAAGAAAAAGTTAATTATTCCTATAAGTTTAAAGGAAGTGTTCCTTTCTGCTATTTTCCATGACTATTGTTGAAAAGCATAAAGCCATTTTGATTTCTGATCCATGAATTTCTCTTTATCCTTGTTTTTGTAAAAACTTATGATGATGAGCCTTGGTGTAGATTTTTAGCTTATTTACTGTCCTGGGCATTTAGTAAGCCCTTTATACCTGGGCACTCATTTTCTTCTGTTCTAAGAAAATTTATCTCGTCATTTCTTTGATAATTTTCTCTCCACAGTTGCCTCTCTTCTGTTTTATTTTTAACATCTGTTATTTGAATGTTGGATTACATAAAACAACGTTTCTAAACATAAACACTATCGACGCTTTGAAATGAGTAATTCTTCATTGTGGCTGGCTGTATGGTGCATCCCTCTTCTATCACTCTTCACAAGATGCCACTAGTACATCTCTTCCTGATTTGCGACAATGAAAAAGGTCTCTGTATGTTGTCAAATGTCCTCTGCAGGACAAAATCACACCTAGCTGTGAATCACTTACCTAGAATGATCTTCTAAGATTCTTATACTCTCTTTCCCATTTTCCATCTTTTTGTCTATTTATACTACTTTATGAGAGTTTTCTTCAAATTTATCTTCTTCTTTTGAACTTTTATTTCTGCTATTCATTTTTTAATAAACTTGATTTTTTAAAGCAGCTTCACTTTTATAGCAAAATTGAGGGGAATGCATAGGGATTTTTCATATACTCCCTGGCCCCCTTCCTCATACACATAGCCTACTCCACTATCAACATCCCACACCAGAGTGGCACATTTGTTATATTTGACTTACCTACATTGGTACATCATTACCACCCAAAGTCAATGGTTTACATTAGAGTTTGCTTGTGATGTTGTATATTCTATGGGTTTTGACGAATATATAATGAGAGGTATCCACCATTATAGTATCATACAGAGTAGTTTCACTGCTCTTAAACTGCTATACAAATGATGTACGTTATTCCAGTGGGAGATATACTAAAAGCTCTCGCTTCGCCACTATAAAATATATTCATATAACAAAATTACACTTGTAACCCATAAATTTATACAAATAAAAAATTTAAAAATAAATATGCTATGCCATTAGTTTCAATAACCCTTCTCTTTCTCTGAAATATCACTTTCCATAGTTTTTGTTCTTTCTTATGAATAAAGTGACTAGTCTCACTCTGAGACAGTCATTTTGTAGCTATCTTTAAAAAGTTTTCTTAAGGTCTATGCCTTGTCTCTCTTTCTGCAGAGATTTTTTGTTTCATTTATATGGCTATTACTTTTTCCCAATATTTCTACTTTTTTGTTTTTTATGTTGGTTTCTGTCTTCTGCCTTTGAGACATTTTCAAATATATGGAAATCTTTGATTGGCCCTTAAAAATTAAGTCATTAAAAGCTTTTGGAAACTCCCTGTGCATATGTAGGGCTTATAGTTGGTAGGCTTCAATATATGGTCCTTCGGCACAGATCTGGCTGTTTCACTGGTGGATCATTACATATAATTAATCGTAGGTTGCTATGATCTGTGTTTGTGTTGTTGCAAAATTCCTATGTTGAAATCCTCTCCCCCACGGTGTTGACATTAGGAAGTAGGGCCTTTGGAAGGCAATTAGGTCATAAAGACAAAGCCATCCTGAATGAGAACAGTGCCCTTATAAAAAAGGCCCAAGAGAGTTCCTTTGAACCTTCTGTCTTGTGAGGTTACAGGGAGAAGACAGCAAATGGGCCTTCGTCAGATACCAAATCTGCCAGTTCCTTGATCTTGAACTTCCCAGCCTCCAGAACTGTGAGAAATAAGTCTGTTGTTTATAACACAGCCAGCCTATGATATTTTATTATAGCAATAAAACTTGACTAAAAATAGTTTTTTTTTTTTTTCTTATGCCAGTTAGGCTCTCAGGAGAATAAATTTATAATCTACTGTCCAGAGGATAGAAACTTAAGAGCCAAAAAGGTGAAAAGGGACTGTTGGCCTCATCATGAAATATGTTGACTTTAAGTTAATCCTCCATTTTCAGTATGGTGGTTCACTCTTCCATCAACTAATCCAGTTGTCCACATGCCAAAAGTTGTTTCAGCCTCACTGGAATGCAAACCACTCACTCATGTCTGCTGGGATGAGAGAGGAGTAGTATCTAACTACTCTGAGCTAGGGACATGAAAGGTAATTGCCCCTTTTAAGGGATTCAAAACAACACCTTTATTTCCAGCCCCACTTGGGAATATATGGCCTTCTAAAAACCCAGTGTCTTCAATCCACAAGTCTTTCTGAGATCCTGAAAAACAAATTGGCTTACTTATTCTAATTTTCATCTTAGAGACTTGATATGTGTTTGCATATGTTTTTTCTTCCATTCTCTTTGCCATTTTGTGACTGTGTTGTTTTAATTCCCTCAGCATAATCTTTGAACAATCTGGGATAGAGAGGAGATAAAGGTATCTTTTCAATTGTCATTTCTATTGGAGGTCCATGTTCATGTTTGTCTCCTGCTTTCCCTCCTCATGTATCCTCATCTAGCATTTTGTAGTTGCATCTGCATTGCCTCCCGTGGTCTCCAGCCACCCCTTGAAGATTTAAAGTTCTTGAACTGCAATGTTACTGGGGATAATTTCAATCCATTCATCAAGCAAGAGAACACATGCAACACAGTTCCTAGCTGCAAGGCTGTGTCTTTATTCTTACGCCAACATAGGCCCATAAGTTTATGCAAGCTGGAGCCTCAGGCTATAGCCTGAAGCAGCACATTTCCCCAGGTTTTCTTTCATGAATAGAAACACCACAGTCCAGCTTCTGGTTTTGAACACTGAGCATGTCTCCAGTTTCACACCTTGCTTGAAGTAATTTTAATCCCAATTATCCCACAGCATCCAAATTCCTGGCTTCCACTCTTGCCCTGTGGTTCAAAGCCAAGCCTGGCAGGGCCTTCTGCCCCATTCTCTGCTTTTACATTTCTGTTCCTGCAGAGGTTTGCATTGTAAATATATTATTTTTTGTTTTGTATTTTTTTCATTGCTGTATTTTTGGAGCAGATGAGGATGACACTTGGATCAGAAATCTCTAATCATTTTGCATTGATTTTTACAACAGATACCAGTATAACATATACTTTTCCACAAGGCATATGCCTAACGGAGGGAACCACCATTTTATAGCCTTAAGTGGAAGCTCTGTTATGAGACATACTTATCTCAACCTAGCCTGTTCTATACAGTTTACTAGACCAGGTAAATCATCATGGCCCCCAGAGAGACCCAAGATAAGATGATTAGGGTTAGCACATAAAAAGGACTTCCTTTCCTGACATGTGGACCTGAATCCTAACCAAACTTCCTTGGTAACTGCAATAAGAACTGCCTACATATTGTTCCAATTCCACCTCCAGTTCTTCAGGGAACAGTGGCTGGTATGTGGCCTATATAGCATTACACAGCACTCTGGGATTCCACAGTTCTGCAGGCTTAATAACAAAAATAGAAGCTCAACTAACCTATCAACTAACAAGGTACCATCTAAGATCTGTTACAGAAGACAAAGTAATGACTGTAATGACATTAGAATAGGGATTACAAGACCTCACTGATAATTTCAGCTTTGCTGCCAATTAACAATGGAACTCTGGATGAATATTTACCATCTTACTTTTAAGCTCCATTTTCTGCATTTCTAAAATTATGAAGTAGATATAGATCAATGTTCTATTTTGAGATGTCATACTGTTATATAAATACTTCATTTTTAATTAAAATTTGTTAATGATTATTGGTAAGAAATTACTTGGTCTCTAAAACTATCTTCTAGTTGGAAACAAGCAGTTTTGAAGGGGCCTCATTACTCCCCTTCTTTAAATCTCAATGTCCTTGGTATTAATAACACTCATGTTGGAAATAAAGCCAAGAGGATCATTCTACGTATGCTTTATTACCTGAAATATCACCTTTAACATTACCCTCTTATGACTTAACAGTTAGCTTCAATGTCGAGCATGTTGCCATATGTCTATTTTTTTCAATAATGGAAGCACTAGAAGGGAAATGGCATTATTACTTAAAAGAAGGATTTATATACAAAGGGTATGTAACTTATTTTATTTGCTACTACTTTTGCTACTTTTCCAATACAAAAAGGTAAAACAAGCATATTATAACATCTCATGGACTATTTTAGTTAAAAATGCTTCTGAGTGTTCTAAAATATTATAATACTTCATTTCTTGTGGATTGGATTACCTTGCCATCAATAATTAATAATACTGTATAGCTAGAATGCATTGGCATAGGTATGTAATCATTTTATGGGTCCATGAAATGAGGATAGAATTGGGAGGTCACGATTTTTATAGCAATATTGTTTTTTGTTATTGTTAGTTTATTTGTGGTACTAAACAGGCAAAAACAGCTACTCTTGAAAACAAGTGGGCTATTAAAAATCACATTAGAATATGGATTACAAGACCTCACTGATAATTTCAGCTTTGCTGCCAATTGACAATGGAACTCTGGGTAAATATTTACCATCTTACCTTTAAGCTCCATTTTCGCCAATTCTAAAATTATGAAGTAGATATAGATCAATGTTCTACTTTGAGATGTTATACTGCTATATAAATACTTCATTTTTAATAAAAATTTGTTAATGATTATCAGGATGAAATGATTTGGCCTGTAAAACTATCTTCTAATTGGAAACAAGCAGTTTTGAAACTATGGCTAGAAAACAAGAAGGATTTTGAATTATTAATTTAAGCTAAGTAAAGTCTTTTAATGAAAGTTTTGCATTTAATAAAAGATAGTGATGTGTACATTATGAAAGGTAGTTAAGGCAGTGATTCACACCTGTGATCCTAGCACTTTGGGAGGCTCAAACGTAAGGGTCACTGGAGGCAAGGAGTCCGAGACAAGCCTGGACAACATGGCAAAACCCTGTGTGTACCAAAAATACAAACTATTAGCTGGGCATGGTGGTGTGCGTCTGTAGTCACAGCTACATGGGAGGCTTAGATGGGAGAACCGCTTGAACCTGGGAGATGGAAGTTGCAGTGAGCCAAAGATCACACCACTGCATTCCAGACTAGGTGACAGAGGCAGGCAGTGTCAGAAAAAAAAAGGGGAAAAGAAAAAGAAAGAAAAGAAAGAGAAAGGAAAAGAACAAAGAGAGAAAGAAGAAAGAGAGAGAAAGAGAAAGAAAGAAAGAAGAAGGAGAGAGAGAAAGCAAGCTAGTTAAATTAAGATTTTAGTTAAGGAAATAAATAGGAATAAATAGGAGATGTAGTTATATGATCCTGAGGCTAGGGTAAAGAAAATAGTAAAAAGGTCATAAAATCTTTCTGTCTTTCTGTAATGTAATAATGAAAATAACTCCCAAAGTGCTTGGGTTGATGATAGCATGACAAGGATTAGCTTGGGAATATACCAATTAACGATAGCTAGTCTAAAAGCTGGTTTCACATGATGTTACAGTAAACTGGTAAAGCAAGTACTAAAATCTAAGGAACAAACTCCCATGAGATTTTACTGGTTCCACATCTTATGGATAGAAGAAAATTATATGATGTTAATTAAGATAGTGGTATGCTGATAAATGTCTAACAACCAGCTCTCCTGAGAGGGAGGACATATTACAATGTTCCCAATATGTTTAATTTCAAGCTATCAATATAATATCACCAAACGTGAAGTTGGTACTATACCATTATATAGTCATTCCATTATACAGGTATCAAAACCATAGATAATAGTGAAATGTAATAAAAGAATTAGGTAGTGATGAACTTTGTACATCTATTATCTTTATATATTTTATTTAATGTAAATCAACATAATTTAATTTTTGATAATGGTTGTGTTTAACAGATCTCAATATTCTTGAAAATTAAACAAGTGTTTCCAGCATATGGAGTCAAGTTAAACATTATCACAATGTAATAAAAGAAAAGGTTCTTACTAGTACCTATCCCATAAATCATTATTTTTTCTTATTCTTCTAAGATATTTGTTTATATAAAATTTTATTTTCTCTTTGAAAATAAGGAGTCCTTCATTTGTATGAAAATCATAACAAGAAGAATGAACTGTTAACTCCGCAAGTCAGGTCTGAAGTCATGGCTCACAACTAGCACCATCTAATGTCAGGCATTGGAATTGCATATGTAGAGCCCAGAATTGCTTTTCCATGTACTTTAGAGTCAAATATGAAACCAAACGCATACACACTCACCCACACTACAGATATGGCCAGGACCCACCCCAGACCAACTAAACCAGGATACTTAATTCGTTTTTAAAGCCCTGTAGGTAATTTAAATTCAGTGGTTGAATCAAGTTTGAAAACGATCGGCAAAGGAAAAGGTATTAATGTAATTCTGATTTTAAAAGTTTACATCATGAAAAATTTCAAAGATATATATAAGTAAAGAGAACAATATTATGGAGTCCCACGCACCTGTCACAACCTTAAACAAGTATCAACATTTTGCCAATCTTGTTTAATCTTCCTCCATTGCTCTTTCTATTAAAAGTAATTTCTTTGGAAGTTTGTCAAAACAAAACCCACAAATAACATTATTTCACCTGAAAATACTTCACCATGTATATAGAATTTCTCTTTACATAGCATAATCCATGGTAGTGGCAAAAAACGCCAAAATAATTAAATACTTCTTTTAGTAAATATTGAGACAGATATGATGGTAGTTGCTGCAGGTGTGAAAAACCTTAGTGACAATTTTTTGATTTTATCTTACATAAATCCAATTTGATTCTGAGACACGTTTGGTCAAACTTTGTCCTTGACATGTGTAAATAGCGTTTGTTTCCTAAACTTCCCATTATCTGGTTAATTCCTCCTAAACTGTCCATTATCTGGAAAATTCCTCCTCATTTTTTTAGGACTCAACTCAAGGATCATTTCACCCAGTTTCTTCCAGACTGTGACCCTCAAGCTGTGTTAGACAATCCTACTTTTCTATATTCATAGCTCCGAATGCAGACATGAACTAAAGACTTGTCAATCTGCATTAAAATAGTGAGTTCATCATTCCTTTATATATATATATATACAGAAACTAGGGTTTATATTTTGTTCAGTTTTATATTTTTAGAATGCAGAATCATAGTAGGGTCACACTAATATTTGTTGAATGAATGATGAGTCTACGAATTATCAGTTTTGACAGAGTTTAAGTGTGGATGTCAAGGATAAATGAAGAAATTAGTGAAGTCTGCAAACGTTAAGATGCATATTTAAATGAGAAAATTTTATAATCTTATACTTTCATAATTATGATATTTGAGGGTTTTATGAAGAGAAAGGTTATAGTAATTATCATTAGCTGTTTCTTTTCATAAATGACTGTGGTTAGCAAAAATTAAACAATTATGCTATGAAGAAAACTTACAGAAGGATATTATCAGTACCTGCAAGTCCTTTATGATTTCACCACAACTGCTCATGAACAGGAAATATTTATATATTAATTTTAATAATCAATATTTAATGAAAATGCTGTTCTTAAATTTGTCTATTTGTGGTAGAGAAGATTTACAAAAAAGGCAACATTAACATTAGTTAAATCACTTATACAACTTTTGTTAAATAAAACTTCTGAAGTCGGATAGTGATTTAAGTTATTTAGTCATATAAACCATATTATCATATTATCCTTTTGAACTGTTTACATATCTTTTAATCGCTGAACTAAGAAATTAAAATTGTATTTGACAACAATTAGTGACTCAAATTATAATTAAAATATATGTTGCTACACATCTCAACAAACAAGCACCCAGAAACCCATTTTATATTCCGTTTCTATTAGGATACTAATTATGGCACTATTACAAAAAAAAAAAAGAACAGAAAGTAAACTCACTGCAAATACAATACTGACAATTTTAACTCCTTGTTTCTCAATACAATTTGAGTTAGCAACCACATAATTAATTATTAACTGAATTGCTCAGTGCACACCACTATGCCAAGTTAATTATCAAGGATAGCTTGGCGTGACTTTTATTACCAATGGATCATTATAGCTTTGTTATTCTAGAATTGTCAGGGTTTTAAACACGAAAATAATGATGAAGGTAAAGATATAGGTGTTGCTCTTAAATTTGCTGATACGCTAATCATTATGAAGTAACAGGGTGTTTATTTTTATAATAGTATGATTCTTATATATGGACCAAGATAGTAGGATAGAAAAGTACTTAGAAAGTACTAAGCTTAATAAGTAAATTAAAAAGGGACACTTCTCAAAAGAATACATTGATGCAGACAACAAACATATGAAAAAAAGCTCATCATAACTGGTTATTAGAGAAATGAAAATCAAACCACAATTGGATGCCATCTCACACCAGTTAGAATGGTGGTCTTTAAAAAGTCAGGAAACAACAGATGCTAGACAGGATATGGAGAAATAGGAATGTTTTTACACTGTTGGTGGGAGCGTAAATTAGTTCAACTATCGTGGAAAGCAGTATGGCAATTACTCAAG
Organism: Cebus imitator; assembly: GCF_001604975.1. Taxonomy (NCBI): domain Eukaryota; kingdom Metazoa; phylum Chordata; class Mammalia; order Primates; family Cebidae; genus Cebus; species Cebus imitator. Next base: position 1,952,518 of record NW_016107523.1, on the reverse strand, counting down.
GATCTAGAACCAGAAAAACCATTTGACTCAGCAATCCCATTACTGGGTATAGACCCAAAGGATCATAATTCATTCTACTATACAGACACATGTATACATATGTTTATTGTGTCACTGTTCACAATAGCAAATACTTGGAACTAACCCAAATGCCCATCAGTGATAGAATGCATAAAGAAAATGTGGCACATATACACCATGGAAAACTATGCAGCCACAAAAATGGATGAATTCATGTCCTTCGCAGGGACATGGATGAAGCTGGAAACCATCATCCTCAGCAAACTAAGATAGGAACAGAAAACCAAACACCCCATGTTCTCACTTATAAGTGGGAGTTCAACAGTGAGAACACATGGACACAGGGAGGGGAACATCACACACTGGGGCCTCTTGGGGGGCCAGAGGTTAGGGGAGGGATAGCATTAGGAAAAATACCTAATGTAGATGACGGGTTGATGGGTGCAGCAAACCACCATGGCACATGCATACCTATGTAACAAACCTGCACGTTCTGCACATGTATCCCAGAACTTAAAGTATAATTAAAAAAAAAAATCAGGGTAAAATATTTCTTCTCATTGTTTTGAACATAGCCATAGGTAGGATCATAAAAAAAATTATAACATATATAAATAGAAAAATAAATAATTGGAAAATGATCGGGGCAGGATCCAAGATGGCCGTTTAGGAACAGCTCGGGATTGCAGCTCCCAGTGAAAGCACAGAGGGTGAGTGGACGCCGCATTTTTATTGCCTACAGACTAGGAAATTCCTGGGCGGAGGAGCTCCACAGGTCACCAGTGCGGCTGTGCCAGCCGGTGCCGCTGCTTTGCCCCGCATGGCTGCTTTGTCAGCGCCCCGGAGCCGCGGTTCTCCGTACAAAATACACCGGTCCGGGG